>NC_085141.1:99531543-99807896 GCF_024139115.2 Armigeres subalbatus
ACACTAGGCTTGGACTGAGGTTCTGTTTTATTTCTTGCTGATATTGCACTTTGCTGTCGTCGATGTTCAAAGAAACTTCCTGCGGCGATAATAATGTTACTCTTTTTTTCTGTTTCTCTCTAAATCTATCGCTGATGTTGATGTGCTTTTGTGTGTTGTATTTTACCGGTACTTACACGACACAAATGCAAGTTGAAAATAAGACAGTCGGTTTATGTTCTTTTTTCAATCTATGCTGTAGAATCAGTACTAAACGCTATGTATTTCAAGTCAAGCAAAAGACATATTCATCTTGAAACACTCCAGGATTTACAATATATCGAGATTGCCGAAGTACCAGAAAATATTTCTCAATATCCCAGAGATCCCGGCATCTGGTGTAAATTCATTAAACTAAAATATTTTGATGAGGATTTATGTAAACATTTATCAAATCTCCCCTAAATTTGCAAAAGCTTTCACATAACAATCATTCTTAAAAGCGTAAGACGTTTTTCTTTAAATTTTCGGAAATTCTTTAACGTTAACCATTGAAATTATTAACATTGAACGTATTTTCGGTTTGTTGTTTTAAAAACAACATTGCGCATTAAAGGGGTACAATCCGGGGTACAATTAACCCAAAATGTTTCCGATCAGATGCCCAATTCCACCTCTCGGAACATAAATAAAAGGATTCCTTTCGAAAGCTCAAAAAGATTTTTTGAAGATACCCAAAAGATCTTTGTTCGTCAGCCCAGAGGAAATCCGTTTCGAAACACAATTTTTCCTAAAAGAATTCCGAAAGAAATCCTTCTGTGCTTTAAAACATTTTTTTAATCTCTGAACTGAGTTCTTTTGGGCTTCTTTTGGACTTTTGAGAGGAATCGAACTAGCATTTCATCAAAATCCGAAAACGATTCCATTCAGATGCTCAAAAAAATTTTCTTTTGAAAACCCAAAAGTATTCAATT
Source organism: Armigeres subalbatus (assembly GCF_024139115.2). Taxonomy (NCBI): domain Eukaryota; kingdom Metazoa; phylum Arthropoda; class Insecta; order Diptera; family Culicidae; genus Armigeres; species Armigeres subalbatus. Next base: position 99,532,497 of record NC_085141.1, read on the forward strand.
TGGAAACTCAATGAGTTCTGTTCGGAGCTCTAAAGAATTCCGCTTTGAAGCCCAAAATAATTCTGTTTAGAAACCCAAAAGAATATCGTTCGAAACCCCGAAAGAATTCCGTTCGGAAGCCTGAAAATATTTCATTTCGAAGACCCAAATTAATATCATTTGGCAGCCAAAAAGAAGTTCGTTCGAGAACCCAAAGAAACTCCATTCAAAATTTCAAAAGAAGTTCGTTCGGAAACCCAAAAAAAAATCTTTAAGAAGTCCAAAAGGATTCCGTTCGAAAATCCTAAATAATCCCATTTAGAAGCCCAAAAAAGATCGATCGAAAACCTAGAAGAATCCGCTTGAGACCCAAAAAAAATCTTTTTGAAAATAATAAAAAACCGTTTGGTAACCCAAAAGAGTTTAGTTCGGTATTTCTAAAAGAAGAACCTCCGTTTGAAGGTGCAACAACATTGTTCGAAAGCCCCAAGGTATTCCGTTTAGAACCTCAAAAATATTTCGCCAATAAGCCGCGTTTAGAAGCCCAAAAGGGATCCGTTTGAAGGCCCAACAGAATTCCGTTCTGAAACCCAAAAGGATTTCTTTCTAAAAAGAAAAATAAAAGTCCCAGTAATTCCGTTTGACAGTCAAAAAGATTCCACTCGGAAGCCCAAGAAACTCCCGATCTGAAGCCCATAATAATAGAACGGAAGCCCAAAAGAATTTAGACCGGAAGCCCAAATGAATTAAGTTCAAAAGCCCAACAGGATTCCATTCGAAACCCCACAGAAATTCCGTTCGGATTATGAAACGAACTCCGTTTAGAAGCACAACAGCTCAAAAATATTCCCTTCAGAAGACCATTTTTTTCTGAAGCCCACAATAATTTAGTTCAGAAACCCAAAATAATTTCGTTCGGAAGCCCAAGAAAATTTCGCACAAAGGCAAAAGTATTTCGTTTGAATTCCCAAAAGAATTCCGTTCCGAAACACAAAAGAAATCCGTTCGAAAACCAAAAAAAAAACATCGTTTAGAAACCCGAAGGAGTTCCGATTAGAAGATCAAAAGAACTTCATTCGGAAACACGAAAAATTACGACCAGAACCCCAAAAAATCTGTTTGGAAGTCCAAAAAGATAGCGTTCAGATGCGAAAAAGGGGTCCGTATGAGAGACCAAAATAATTCCGTTTATAAACTCAAAAGGAGTATAAGACTCTATTTTATGCGACTCCAGAACCGCTCAGTTCCTGGAGGGAACTGGCCTAAACCCCTAGCTGCTGGTCTAGCCACGACAGCCATGTAGGGCGGACTCAAAAGGCCTCTTTTGTTCCGGGTCTCAGGGTCACTGATGTGGGGAGGTTTTCGGAAGCGTGAAGGACCCAACCATGGATTTGAATTATCTACTTGGACGTTTTTATTATAAAAAAAAACACTTGTAGGTGGTTGGTAATGATGCGGTGGTCGGGTGGTCAAGCAGGGACGCTACGCCGGCGGTTCTGTAGACGGTGGGCTGCCGATCAGAAATTCAACCAGAGAAAATTCGACCAATGATGCAGCCGACGAGGTGTCGCACGATGTTTCGGCTAGGGTCTGTTCACAAATTACGTAACGCTTTTGGGAGGAGGGGGAGTTCCACCTTGTGTTATACTTTGTTACACCAAAAGGTGGGGGAGGGGGTGGTTACTACCTACACAGTTAGAAAATTTCTTGTAGATTTACATTCAATATCATGCACATAATTGGAGCGTGACATAAAATGGAATATTGCATGAAATTGTATTATTACATCAATCTTCAAAACAGTCCTGAAGGAATATTCCCGTTCGCCTGTAATTTTACATGTCAAGCATAATATTGGGCGTAGTATTGAAAAGGAATAGATATTGATTCCATTATCCATCTGTCTTTCTTCCAGTATTTAACAGAAGCAAAAATTTATATTCAACTATTTTTATTCTCTAAATTTATTCACAACATAATTTTTTTCTCTCTCCATAGACAATACATATATATATTTTCATTATCATTAGTCAATCAAATTAGGGCCCTCCTTATGCGTGCGGTAAAATGCGCGGCTACAAAGCAAGACCATGCTGAGGGTGGTTGGGTTCGATTCCCGGTGCCGGTCTAGGCAATTTTCGGATTGGAAATTATCTCGACTTCCCTGGGCATAAAAGTATCATCGTGTTTAGCCTCATGATATACGAATGCAAAAATTGTAACATGGCTTAGAAACCTCGCAGTTAATAACTGTGGAAGTGCTTAAAGAACACTAAGCTGTGAGGCGGCTCTGTCTGTAATGCCAATAAGAAGAAGAAGAAGTCAATCAAATACTGTATGGGCACCAACGCGACGTACACCGGTAATGCAGCGGTTATCCTCATCTAAACGTCCTGGCTTCAATACTCAGCAGACAAGGATCGCCTCCAAAAACAAAGCTCGCGTGCAGTAATGATGCTTGGTGGGCTGTGGTTACGCACTTGATGTCACAGTCAACTCAAATAAAATCTTATAAAAGGAGCACTATTTTACCATATGTACTTGTGATATTCCGTAGTAAAAACCTCGTCAGGAGATTCTCCTGCTCACTGTATTCCGACAGTGGTTACGCCAACGATGATCATGGATACCTGAGAGACGGATTCACGGCACTTCAATTAACTTTTCCCTGACGAAATCGATGAAACCGACGCGAAAACTGTAGCACACGGAGACGTTTAAAAGCCATCTTGTTTATTTTGCTACTGATGCATAACACGATATAGATGCACATTTACATGAATACAAGTAAAAATCCTTGTTTTTATATAGACGATTAGGAGGGCTAGTAAAAAGGATAGTAAAATGATGCTTTATTGCGCCAGATGACATGTTCCCATTATGTGCATCAAATTTGACACATTTCTGCGTCAGAAATCGATTTACTGCATTTCAATGCTACCTGATTTCCCTATTTACATGGCCTGTAACTTTCAATTTTTTTTGCTGTGTAATGTTACGCATAACGCGAATAATTATTTATTTTGAATGCTTTTTAATCACTGATTGAAGTAGGTATTATTGCTGACATGTTTTGACCAAGACGATGAATACGCAACCTATCCTCTTCACTATCATACTAGCCATAATTGTCCCATGCTAGTCTTTGTTGTTTTTTAGTTTTTATCTCAAATCAGGCTATTTTGTTGTTTTTAATTTAATTCTAAAAGACAGCGATTAAATCAAACCAAAGTTCGTAAACAGTTCAATTTAAAAATGATATGTCTATCGTTATCGCATAAGTCATTAGCGAAATCAAGCACATAGTGAGACTGATATGCGTAAAAACACCAAGCGAATATTGTATTTCTCGACAGAACAGCTCCGCTAAACTATTTGAAAGGTCATGGTCACAAATTCTGTTTTCATTTCTACTAGTTGCGTTTTTAATATCCTTGATTTTTGATCATGTGCCGTTCCTATTCTAACAGTGTTCAAAAAATAATTAAACCCAAACAGAAGGAAAAACATTCTGCCTTTACTATTTTCATAGTTACGCGTTATACGGGTGAGAGAGGGATATCAAAAATGTTACTTTTAGTTACGAAGGGGAGGGAGGGGGTCAAAAACTCGGATTTTTGCATTATGTAATTTGTGAACAGACCCTTAGCGGGCTGCAAGCCGGAATAGCTTTCGGTGTCGTAAAAAGGGTGGTCGGCCGTTGAAGCAGCCGACGGGTAGGACGATCTCGTGGTTGGCCGGATGGAAAACAGAACGGCTGATGGTGGTACAGTAAATGTGCTACGATGCGATAATCAGGAGGCAGGACGATTATACGGCCAACGCCGAACGAAGAAGCAGGTGATAGGCGACCACGCGATTATACAGCCAACGGGCTGCGGGCAACAAGGCAATCGGCCGGAGGCTTGCTGATTAAGCGGCTTCCCAAACGGCCGGACGAAGTAGCTTCGATGCGGCGGTCGGTGGTGCGTTTGACAGACGGCAGTTGCTTTACCGGGCCAGCGGGCGGCGTCGCAGGTATCGACTGTATGCCGGACGGTTATGTGCACGGCCAACTATAAAACCACTGACGGGTGGCCGAATCCGGTTGCGGTGTACGGAATCACCTCAAGGAGACGGTGTCCGACCAATTTTCGGCGGGAGTCGCCCTTGGGCGTCTTTATTACTGGGATTCACTAACTCGTGACCGAGAACGAGGTCACGGATTATAACCGCAACAATTAATTTCTCGCGAAACAGCAACTCCCTATGCATCAGAGTCATAAACCTCACTGTCGAACACTACTCTCGCTTCGTTCGTCCGGCCTTTGGCTTGGACACTCATCCACGCACGGAAAGCCTGCGTTCAATATTTCCGTCTTTCCTCCCTTTTCTGTATCGCACTGGACAAGGTCGCTCATTTTTTAAATCGACCACCCAACACAAGGTTTAAAACCACTGTTTGAAAAACAAATCTAACAATGTTTTTCTTCACGCTCAAATTTACCAAAAAGTATACAAATGTTACCCGCCGGTAAAAGGAGTCAATTCAATATTTTTCGAAGGCCGAAGGCCGTTCAGAAGCCCAAGAAAATTTTGGGCCGAAAGTATTGTAATTGAAGGCCCAAAGAATGTCTTCCGGAAATTAAAAAATAAACATTCAGAAGCCCGAAAAATTCTGTTAAGAAGCCCAGATTTCGTTCGAAAGCCGTTTGAAAGAACAAAAACCCAATTCCGAAATGCAATTACCGATCGAGCAAATAGCAAACAATTTGGTTCGGAAGCGAACAATAATTTCCCAAAGGAATTCCGTTTCGATTCTCAAAAATCGAAAGACCAATAGAAATCCGTTTGAAGGCCCAGAAGAATTCCATTCAAAAACCCCAAAAGAATTTGGTTCGAAAACCCAGAAAAATCGTTTAAAAACCCAAAAGAACTCTCGCTTAACTTGTCAAAAGGACCTAAGTAGCATTTTTTTCATGATTTTGAATCCGTTTGCGGTGTTTGCTAGTTCGGGCCAAAGATTATACATAAAAAATAAGCAACCTTACTAAACTTTTTTATAAATATTTTGCATACTAAAATTATTTTTTTATATGCATCGTTTCAACTTGCCCCGCATATCGGGGTAAGTTAAAACACTGCGCTGTATACAGACATAAGCTTACTGTATCTTACCGACATACAAAATATATGTACTCAGTGTGACTCGATGCACGAGGTTGTAAAGGTGACTATACTGCCAAGATTCGCATAAGAGTCCCATGCTTAAAATTGTCTCCTAGCGCTAGAACCCTGATAAAATAGTAGGCTTTGTTCTAGAAATTTGAAAATCAATTCCCACTTGTGTTGTCTCATCTTGATATTTACTCGCATAAAAGTCACATACCAGATTTTGATATTCTATACTCTTTCTTTGAATTGTACGCTTGATTAATTCGGCTGTGGCTTCTTCATAAATCCACATTAATTAACCAAATTTTATTTTTTAGTGAAAACTGTAGGAGGGTTGCATTCATTCATTTTATTTTTATAATTTTGGACCTTTCTATAAATTTTTGTTTTCTGAATGTATTTACGGACTATGTTGAATTCTGGTAATATAAATTGCAAGAGTGACGTATTGAATTGTTGTTTCAACTTGCCCCGCACCACGCATTTCTATTTGCCCTGATGGGTTGAAAATGCAGAGCAATATGAAACGAGCAAAATACAAAAATTAAAACGTATCTTTCATCAATTTTTCATAATCATTATGCTTATTCAACATTGAATGATTACCTACCTTGCCCATGATTTCATAGTTGACGTAACAACCATTGCACTTTCGTGTCTGTTCAGAATAATTTAGGGCCAAACATCAGACATTTAATACATTTCAACCAATCAGCACTTAAATGAGGCTTGGAACAAGCAACGTATTGATGTTGCAGCAGTTGATTTACTCTAGTAAACGCGTAATAAGTTCAATTCGCTGAAATTTCGAATGGTTGATACGTCAACTATGAAATCATGGGCAGTACCGTGAAAATTTGATGAAAAAACTGTTCCAAACATCACTTTTAGACCTGTTTCATTGGCACGTCTAAAAGTTGGTTTGGATTTTGCAAAAAGCGAAAAATAAACAATGGCAGGGATTATTTTTAGTAGTTGCAATCCTCCGGGAATGGCAGTCAGAAGGTGCGTTTAGGGGAGTAATTGGTTGAAAAAAATAATCAGGGCATTCGGTCATTGCTGATCTAAATTACAGCTTCCGTTTACCCCGCATTTCAACTTGCCCCGGTGTACCTTATTGCAATCAACTTACCAATATGAAAGCTTTTGATTGCAGTACTCAAATTAATTCATGTAAAATGGTACTTAGGTCCTTTTGAAAAGTTAAGCAAGAACTATTTCGGAAACCCAAAAAACTTTCGTTCAAAGGTCCAAAAAGATTTCATTTGGAAGCCCAAAAGATTTTGGTTCGGAAAGCTAGAAGAATTCCGTTCGTGAGCCCAAAAACATTTCGTTCGGAAGCCAAAAATCAAATTCGATTACGTTCGGAGGCCAAAAGAGGTTCGACCGAAAGCCCACAAACATTACAACAAGATTCCGTTCGAAAGCATAAAAGAAATCCATTCGGAATCCCAAGAAAAAAAGATTCTTCTTGAAGTCTTAAAAGAATTGCTTACAGAAGTCCAAAATAATTTCCTTCGAAAACCCAAAAGAATTCTGTTCAGAAGTTCAGAAAGAGTCTATTCGGAAGCCCAAACGAATCTCGTTCGTAAGCCAAATAGGATTCCCTTCCGAGGCCCACACCCCAAAAGAACTACGGTCGAAAACCCGGGAAAAACGTTTAAAAATCCAAAAGAATTACGATTAGAATTTTCGAATATTTTCCGGGAACCAAAACAATTTCGTTCGGAAGTTCAAACGGATTCCGCTCGGAAGCTCAAAAAGATTTCTTTTGGAAGCCCAAAACAAGATAATTTCGTTCGGAAAAACTAAAGAATTTCACTTGTCATAAGACGAATTTACAATCCCATTCAATTCCACCACTTGACAGAAGCCGAAAATAAGTCCGTTTGAAAACCAAAAAGATTCTGTTCAGAAGGCCAAAAAAATCCTTTTGGAAGCCCAAAATAATTACATTTGAAAACTTAAATAAATATCTTTCGGAGTCCCGAAAGAGTTTTGTTCACAACCTCAACAGGATTCCGTTCGGGAACCCAACAGAATTCCATTACGGAGCCCACGAAGATTGAAAACCGTCGGAAAGCTTAAAAATGATTCATTCATTAGCCAAATAGATTTCATTCGAAGGCATAACAGGATTTCTTTCAGAAGCCCAAAGACCTTCGTTTGGAAACTAAAAAACAGTTAGAAAAACCAAAAAAGAATTCGGTTTGGCAAGCCCAAAAACATTCTGCTCGGAGGCCCAAACCAATTCCGTCCGGGAATCATAAATAACTCCGTTCTGGATCCCAAAAGATTCGTTTGAAAAAAAAGTTGTTCGAAGAACCAAAAGAACTCCATTCGGAATACCAAATAGATTCTTTTCCATTCTGAAGCCCAAATATATTCCGTTTGGAAGCCAAAAACAATTTCGTTCAGAAGCTCAAAAGAATTTCGTTCAGAAGCCAAAAAAAAATCCGTTCGGGAACTCAAAAGAAATTCGCTCGGAAGCTTAAAAGTATTCGGTTCGGAAGCCCAACAGAATTTTGTTAGGAAACTCAAAAAGATTCCATTTGGAAGGAAAGCCCACATACATTTCGTTTGAAATCACACCCAGAACAAAAAATAATTTCGTTCGGAAGCCCAAAAGAATTTTTCTCAGAAGCCCACAAATTCCATTCGCAAATGAAATCCGTTCGGAAGTCAAAAAGAAATCCGATCGAGAGCCTGGAAAATAATAATCCTTTCACAAGACCCAAAAGAATTCTGTTCGGAAGCTCTAAAATCCAAATGGAAGCTTATAAAGGAACCCAAAATTAACTTGTTCGGAAGACCAAAAAAAATCTATTCATAAACCAAAAGGATTTCGTTTGGAATCCCTGAAAAATTCCATCCGACGGGCCAAAAGAATTTAATTTTGTTTGAAAATCCAACAAAAATCGTTCGGGAAACACAAACACATCATTTGGAGGTCCAAATAGTCTCCGTTCGGAAGCAGAAAAGGGGCCGTACACATATTACGTAAGCACTTATGGGGGGAGGGGGTCCGTCATTTTCTTACGCACCATATAAATAAAAAATCATTTGTATGAAAAAAATCTTACATGGGGGAAGGGGGGTCAAAAAACCCAGAAAAAATGCTTACGTAATATGTGTACGACCCCAAAGGTTGAGAGGTCCAAAAGGATTCCTATCAAAAGTCCAAAAGAATTTTGTTCGGAAACCTAAAAAAATCATTTTTGCAATTCCTGATCATAATACCTGGTTTACAGTTGCCATTTGAGTGATAAAACGGCCTACTTTTCCATACCAACAGAATGGGTGCTTTAATGACCATTATGCAACTCAAATGGGTTGCATAATATTCATTATAGCACTCATTTGGGTGCTATAATGAAAAACCTACATTGGGAAAGTAGTTACATGACTACATTTAGCTGAATTAGTTTGGGTGAGTGTTTAAATAGTGTACTCTTGTAATAAATGAAATGGTTTGTTGGACATAACATCACAATTTTCCAAAGGCAATTGCATCCATCGCTTCATAGCTTTTCAAGCTATGCAATTTGGCACGATAAGATGGAATCTTATTGTTCTCTGCCGAAATATAATTTATTGGCATGAATGATCATGTGGAATAAATTCGATTGTACAATTTTGGTATAGATTTATCATATAAATGCCCAGTTTTCGTCATTGCAAAAAAAAGCGTGTGCAACTCGTTGCAAAACTCGATTTTTTCAGCACTCGTAGTATTTATCCAACTCGGAAAGCCTCGTTGGATAAACGTACAACTCGTGCTGAAAAAATCGTCTTTTTGCAACTAGTTGCACAAATTACTATTCGAAATCTCATTACAATTTGGTTTGGAAAGACACAAGAATTAAGTTCGAGAAAGAAAAGTAAAAGGTTTCTCACAGAATTCCTTTCCGGGAACCCAAACAATTTTATTAGAAAGTTCAAACATATTCTGCTCGGAAATCAAAAAAAGTTCCGTTTGTTCAGAAGTCCAAAATAGTCTCGATCGGAAACCCAAAAGAATTTCGTTCAGAAGCGCAAAAAATTCCTTTCGGAAGACCTAAAAGATTTCATTTGAAAGTCCGAAATCCTAATTGCGTTTGAAAGCCTAAAAGAATTTGGTTCAGAAGCACAAAAGAATTCCGTGACGAACCCCAAAAAGATTAAAAATCCATCCGAAAGCTTGAAAATGATTCATTCGTTCATCGAAGACATAAAAACCTTTATTCAAAATCTAAAAAACAGTTCGAAGAACAAAAAGAAAAGAATTCCGTTCAAGAAACCAAAAGAACTTTGTTCGGGAGCCCAACAGATTTATTTGAAAACAAAAATCGTTTGGAGGCCCAAAACAAATTCAGTTTGGAAAACCAAAAAAACGTTTGGAAGTCCAAAAAGGTTCTTCAAAGTAGCGCAACAAATTCCATTCGGAAGCCCAAATATTCAAGTTGAAAGACAAACATAATTTTGTTCAGAAGCAAAAAAGAATTTCGTTTTGAAGCTCAAAAAGATTCCATTTGAAACCCCACAAACACTTCGTTTGGAACTACTCAGAGCAAAAAATAATTTCATTCGGAAGCCCAAAAGAATTTCGATCAGAAGCCTGAAAAACAAAATTGTTCAAAAGCAAAAACCGATTTAGTTTGGAAACTCAAAAATATTCCGTTCGAAAGCCCAAAAGAATTCCATTCAGAAGCCTAAAAGAATTTCGTGCGAAAACGAAATAAAAACCCAGATTAATCCACCCACAGTGAGATTTTGACCCTTCCTTAGTCGTAAGGAAACACTGTCAGACTCCAATATTTAAAACGAGATAAAAGTACTCAACTTCCCACGGCGACTGAACGTATAAAATGACAAATTAATTGCCTACCAAAAGGCGGATTTCAAAATGAACGAATACGCACTGTATGTCATGCTGCCTATCTATCAGGCGCTCGTCGGATTAAATAGCTATTGTAACATGCTTAGTAACTTAGTAACACGTAATTTCCAGAGACCTCGATATTAATTAATCCAGAACTAACTAAATCAGTCATTGATCTAAACAAGACTCAATAGCGTTCAATAATAACATATATTTTGTCTTATGGATGCCTAATTTTGTAATACTAATCTTGTTTAATACCTTAAAAATGAGTGAGATTTATATGTCAGTAAATTTCAAAATTTGCACACATACGCACACACACATGCATAAAACTGGTCTATTAGTATCTCAAAACATGCTCACATTTGCTATCTAGCTTCCACTGAAGAAATATTTTAAATCCCTTTTAAATTTTTACGTTTCTGCTTTTCTGAGAAGATTGTTTGGTAGATGCTTCTACATCCCAAACAACACAAGTCTAATGAAACTGGTTACAGCAACCTAATTGTGACTAAATCGGGTCACACATAAGCTACTGTGATCTATGTACAACATATGTGCTGCTCGGGATATATGTTCCTCAATTAAAATAAATTGTTTCTATGAAACAAATCAGAAAAACTAGCATATTTCCATATCAAATCATTTGTTATAATTATATTTTCAATATTAAAGTAACTTTGTTCCAAATACCATACACTTTATTTCATAATTCAAGAGATTTATTGATAGATTAATACATAACAGCGCGAAATTATAGACAAGTCAGAAAGAAGAAGTGGATTCTCGAACAGAAATAACGCGCGAGTGCGAAACACGGTTTTTTATGCCAAGAGAAAATTAAGCAAATTAAGTGGGACAAAAAGCCCGTAACTTATATGATTTTGATGTCCGTGTTGGGAATGCATGAACGAAATTGGTTGGTTCTGAAATTTTTACTGGGTGTAACAAGAATTGATTTTTTTATTTTCAATAGTTTCCCGTAAATAATTGAAAGTTTAAATGAAATTGACAAATTGCTGGGAAGTTTGCGAGTCGATTTGGTATATAAATCCAAAAACCATCAAAAGATGATGGCGCTATTAAGATTGAAAATCTCACATGATTTCGTGATGACGGTAACCAATTTTATATTCTGATTTGACACCAAGTACCTTCAGGTAAGATGTTGTCCAACGTCAAAAGTTCTGTTGGGAAGCTCAGTAGAATTCCATACAGAAACCCGTTAACAGTTTTGTCCGAAAACCCAAAAAGATTTCTTTCTAAAGCCCAGGATAATTCCGCTCGAAAGCCCAAAATAATTTCGTTCAGAAGCCCTAAAGAATTCTTGGCGAAAGCCGAAAAAATCCGTTAGGTAGTTCTAAAACATTGAATTTGGAAACCTAACACTATTTTGTTCAGCAGCCGAGAAAGATTCCGTTTGAAGGCCCATGCATATTCCTTTTGGTGGCCCAAAATATTTGCAAGAGTCCAAGAGAATTCAGCTTAAAAACCGAAAGGAATTCCGTTCGAAGGTCCCTAAAGTCTTCATTTAGAAACCATAAAATATTTCGTTCAGAGTCCAAAACAATTTCTATTTTATACACAAAGAATTCCGATCAGAAACCCAAAAACATTTCAAGAATTCAGTTCAAAACCCCAAAAGAATTCCATCAATAAAATATTCCGACTAGAACCCAAGATATATATTTAGAATTGCAAAGGATTTCATTCTGAAGCCCAACATGATTTTGATTGGAAGCCCAAAAATATTCCGTTAGGAAATCCAAAAGAAATTTGTCCACGAGCTCAAAAAGATTCCGTCCGAAAGCCCAGAAAGATTTCGTTTGAAAGCGCAAAGACTTGAGGTCAGAAGCCCGACACTATTACTTTTGAAAGCCCAATGAAATTATAGGTCTAAGATCTAAAGGGTTTCCGTTTGAAAATCCAAAATAAATCCGTTTGAAGGCCCAACAAAATTCCGTTCCAAAGACCAAAATAATTCCTTTCGGAAACCTTAAAGATGGCCGTTCTGAGTGCCCAAAACAATTTCGTTGGGAAGCCTAAAAAATTTGATCGGTTCACCAAAGCAATTCAGTTTAAAATTCCAAAATAATTTCGTTCGAAAGCCCGAAAAATCTTTTCGGAAGCCCAAAAAATTAATTTCGGAATCTAAAAGGATTTCGTCTGAAAGCCCAAAAAAAAAATCCGTTTGAAGGCCAAACAGGTTCCGTTCTTCTTCTTCTTCTTGGCATTACATCCCCACACTGGGACAGAGCCGCCTCGCAGCTTAGTGTTCTTTAAGCACTTCCACAGTTTTTAACTGCGAGGTTTCTTAGCCAGGTTACCATTTTTGCATTCGTATATCATGAGGCTAGCACGATGATACTTTTATGCCCAGGGAAGTCGAGACAATTTCCAATCCGAAAACTGCCTAGACCGGCACCGGGAATCGAACCCAGCCACCCTCAGCATGGTCTTGCTTTGTAGCCGCGCGTCTTACCGCACGGCTAAGGAGGGCCCCATACAGGTTCCGTTCGAATGCTTAAAAAATTTTATTTGGAAACCCAAAAATAAGACAATCAAGAGCCGTAAACAATACCATTTGAGAGCCCGAAGACAATCAGAAACCCTAAACAATTCCGGGCCCAAAAGAATTTTTTTCATAAAGCCTAACTGATTTCGTTCAATAACCCAAAAGAATTCGTTTCGGAAACCCAAGGTAAACCCAAACAGGTTTCGTTTGACAACCAAAAATAATTCCGTTCAAAAAACCAAAACAATTTTGTTTTGAAACCCAAAAGAATTTCTTTCGTTGCTCTAAAGAATTCCGTTCGAAAGCCCAAAAGGGTTCGATTTGGGAGCCCAAAAAGCTTTTGTTCAAAATCCCAAAAAGAAAAACAAAATGGAAAACAATTCCATTCAAAATCCTAAAATAATTCCGTTTGGAGACTTAAAATAATTCGGTTTGAAATCCCAAAAAAATCCTTTCAGTAGCCAAAAGGATTTCGTTTGGAAGCCCAAAAAGATTCCGTCCGCAGGCCCAAAAAAATGTCGTTCTGAGGGCCCAAACCAACTTTGTTTTGAAAAAAAATGTGTTTGGAGGCCCAACAAAACTTCGTTTGGAAGCCCAAAAGAAATTTGTTCACGAGCTCAAAGAGATATCGTCCGAAAGCCCAGAAAGATTTCGTTTGAAAACGCAAAGACTTGAGGTCAGAAGCCTAACACTATTACTTTTGAAAGCCCAATGGAATTATAGGTCTAAGATCTAAAGGGTTTCCGTTTGAAAATCCAAAATAAATCCGTTTGAAGGCCCAACATAAATCTGTTTGAAAGCCCAAAAGTATTCCGTGCGGAAGCCAGAAGGATTCCGTTCCAAAGCCCAGTGAGTGCCCAAAACAATTTCGTTAGGAAGCCTAAAAAATTTGATCGGAACACCAAATTCAGTTTAAAATTCCAAAATAATTTCGTTCGAAAGCACGAAAGATCTTTTCGGAAGCTCAAAAAATTAATTTCGGAATCTAAAAGGATTTCGTCTGAAAGCCCAAAAAAATCCGTTTGAAGGCCAAACAGGTTCCGTTCAAATGCTAAAAAACAATTATTTGGGAACCCATAAGTAAGACAATCAGGAACTACAAACAATTCCACCTGGAAGCCCAAAGACAATCAGAAACCCCAAAACAATTCCGTTTGATGGCCCAAAAAGTTCTCCGTCGGATGCCCAAAAGGATTTTGTTCATAAACCCTAAATGATTCCATTCAATAACCCAAAAGAATTAATTTCGGAAACTCAACGTTTTTGTGTTCGTAAACCAAAAAAGGTTTCGTTTGACAACCAAAAATAATTCCATTCAAAATGCCAAAACAATTTTGTTTCGAAACCCAAAACAATTTCTTTCGTTGCCCTAAAGAATTCCGTTCCAAAGCTTAGAAAGATTTGTTCGAAAGCCCAAAAAGCTTCTGTTCAAAAACCCAAAAAGAATTCCTTCGGAAGCTCAAAACAAATCCATTCAAAATCCTCAAATAGTTTCGTTCGGATGCCCAAAAGAATTCCGTTTGAAAGCCCAAAAAAGCCAGAAGCCAAAAGAATTTCGTTTGGAAGTCCAAAAAGATTCCGTTCACAGGGCCCAAAAGCATTCCGTTCCAATGTCCGAAAGAATGTCCGTATTTGGGTTCGGAAACCCAAAAGAATGCCATTCAGAGGACCCAAAACAACTCTTTTTAGAAGCTCAAAAACATTCCGTTCGAAAGCCCACGAGGTTTCCGTTCGGAAACCTAAAAAAAAGACGTTCAATAGTATTAAACAATTCCGTTTGAAAGCCCGAAACAGATTCCTTTTGGAGGCCCAAAAGAGTTTTATTCATATGCCTTGAAGAATTTCGTTCGACAACCCAGAAGAATTCCGTACGGAAACCCAAAGATTTTTGTTCGGAAAGCCGAGAAAGCTTCCGTTCGTAAACCAAAAATATTCATTTTCAAGGCTCAAAAGATTTCGTGAATTCCAAAGCACTTCGTTCGGATTTTTTTAAAATCTGTTGGCAAGCCCAAAAAGGTTCCGTCCAGAACCCCAAAACATTCCGTTTTATTCAGTAAGTCCAATAGAATTTTGTTTAAAAACTTTAAAAATTTCGCCCGAAAGCCCAAAAAGATTCTGCTCGGCAATCTAAAGGAATTATGTCCAGAAGCCCAAAATAATTTCGTTTGGAAGAAAAAAAAATGTTCAAATTCAAATCGTTCAAAAGATCATAGGACCTTTAAATCCCAAAAAATCGGTTTGGAAAGCCTTAAGAATTCCGTTCAGAAGTCTAGAACAGGCTTGTAAAATGTCATCTGCATGTCATTTAACTAATTTGTTCATAACTTTTATCAGAAGCCAAATGTACTTCATAATTTTTGTCTATATTTTGGCTATATTTTTGGCTATATTTTTGTCTAAGGGTACATTGCTCTAAATATAACATCTGAGGCTGGAGAGTGAAATCTCTCCAAAATGTCACGTGTCATTTGACATAATGTCATTTGAATGACATTTTGCCTCCCACGCCCCAGATTACATATTTACAGCAATTTCTTGTTAGACAAAGTTGTAGGCACATTTCAGCGCTATAAGTTCGCAATACCTCATGAGTTGATAGCTAACTTCTGGAAAAAGTTCTATGAAAATTATACAAACGAATGCAAATGACATTTTACAACACTGGTCTAGAATAAGATCGTTCGAAAGCCCGAAAAATTCTGTTAAAAAAATCCGTTTGGAAATCCAAAACTCTTCCGTTCAGAAGCCCAAAATAATTTCGTTAGGAAGCCCAAAAATTCATTCGGAAGACAAAAGGATTTCGTTTGAAAGTCCAAAAACATTCCGCTCAAAGACTCAAAAGAATTCCGTTTAGAAGTTTAAAAGAATTTCGTTTGAAAACCTAAAAGAATTACGTTTAGAGGCTCAAAAGATTCCAACCTAAATCCCAAAACAATTTTGTTCGAAAACCCCAAGAAGATCTATCCGGAAGGCAAACAGAATTTCGTTCGGAATCTCAGGAAGGTTTCACCCGAGTCTAACACAAACAAACAAGCCAGAAGGATTACGTTCAGAATTCCAATAAAATTTATTTAGAAAAACTAAAAAACTCCGTTAGAAAAACCCAAAGATTTTTTTTGGGAACGCCAGATGAGTTCCGTTCCAGAAACCAAAAAACCGTTCGCAGGTCAAAACAAAATCGTTTCGGCATCCTAAGAAGATTCCGTTCGGTAGCCCAGAAAGATTCCGTTTGGGAGACCAAAAATGTTTCGTTCAGAAGCCAGAATAATTCCTTTTGAAAACGTTCCGTTCGGATGCCCAAAACAATTACGTTCAGAAGCCAGAACGTACCTAATTGTTTTGGGCTTTTAGAAGCCAGAAATATTTTCGTTCGGAAGCTCGAAAGGATTTTGTTCAGAGCCCAAAAAAATCGTTTGGAAGCCTAAGGAATATTGTTCGGAACTCCATAAAGAATCCGTTCGGAAGCCCAAAAGAATTCCGTTTGAATGCTTGTAAGAATTCAGTTCGGAAGCTTAAAAAGATCCGAAATAATTCCGTTCAGAAGCTCAAAATAATTCCTTTTTTGGACCCAATGAAAATCCGTTCGGATACTCAGAAAAATAATTCGTTCCGAAACCCATAAGAAGTTCAGAAGCCGATGAGAATTCCGTTTGGAATCCCAAAATAATTCCGTTCGGAAGCACAAAAGAATTCAGCTCGGAAACCCAAACAAAAAAAACTGGATTTCGTTCGGAGTTCAAAAAAAATTAGTTCTTAAGTTTGTCATAAGGCTCAAGATTCCATCACAATTTTTTGAAAATTAATGACTGCATAGCTTTTTTGTAATAGTGATGCAATTGGTACGGAAAAGGGCAGCAGCGATAAACAAATTTTGTTTACAACTGGGGTGGGTGGAAATGGGGTGTTAAAAATATGCCAGCTGATGCATAATGTTGCCAGACTTGACGAAATGTTTATTTGATATCATAACACATGTTCACGGTGTATCAAATGTATGGGTATTTATCGGTTTGAAATTTTGTATACACCACTTGGAATGTAACAGAAGCTTACATAACATGTTTAAAAATTTATTTCTGGTTTATTTATTCAATCCGACAAAAAGTCATATTTTTTTCCAAAAAATAAATCTGGCAACGGCGAAGAGATGATTATTTTCTTGTGTATGCACACCTTTGTTTGCGTGTTGACTGGCGTATATGTTGTATTGTTTGGATTGAATGAAGTTGCACCGCGTAGATTTTGAACTCAGTATTTCACATATTGCGCTAGTGAATTTGAGTCTTCCGTATTTTATTGCATTCACAATACGGTCTTCAAATTTGTCTCTCACTTCGATTTTTGGAAAGCAGTTTTCGACAGTTTTTGGACGTGAAGTGAATTGTAGTCAAGATAGAAGAAAAATGTGAAAGTCGGTTAGTGAATATGTTTTAGGAGTGATAAAATCAAGGAAATAATGGATAAAAATATCAAGTGAAAAATTAAGTGGGTGTGTATGTGTTTGCTCCGATCGTTCGGAGTTAGTATGCGTTCGATAAAAATACGAATGTCGGCCTTGGAAAAAAGCAGTTTTCGGCGTTTTTCCAACAATTCCTCAGTAATTGTTAGTTTAGATAAGTGAAAAATTAATATGAATATGTTATGAATATGCAATGATGGAGGTAAGTCGGCAAATATTGAATTACCAACATATTGAATTTAGTTCAAAACTTTATTAGTATTAGTGCGGATTCGAATAAAATCATTGTCATTATCGGATTGATTACGGTTTATAGAGCCATAAGACGAGTTTGTACAATCCTATTTATTGGACCTTGACAGATCCCACTTATTGTACCTTGACAGATACGTATTTTGACCTCAACAGTAAGGTCGTCTTCAGTGTCTTGTACTTGACTCGACTCGACTTAGTTCTTAAACCCAAAAATTTCCGTTTAGAAGCCCGAAACGATTTCGTTCGGAAACCCAAAAAATCCGTTCAAAAGCTCTAAGCAATTCCGTTCAGCAGCCCAAAAGGATTTCGTTCAAAATTAAAAAAAAAAAGTTTTTAAGGCCAATACAATTCATGAATAAGCCCAGGAGAATTTCATTCGGAAAAGAATCCCGTTCGGAAATTTCGGAAAAAAAACAAATCCATTTGGAACCGAAAGTCCAAAGGACTCTGTTCGGGAATCCGAAAAAACTGTACACGGTGCCCCAGTAGACCGTTATTATAAAATAAAAATGTCCATCAAAACCAACTACAGGGCTCGATTTCTGTGGTAATTGTGCACCTCTGTACCAATTTTTAAAAAAATCCCTAGGAGGAATCTCGAGAAATCTTGATTTGAAGTTTTTAATTAAGAATTTTCAAAAGAATCTATATTTTAATTCAATAATATCCCGAAAAAAAACCTTCAAAGCCGTCCAAAAAGTGGTCCAAGTTGTTTTCAACCAGTTTGCATTTGTTGCCTTATTACAATTATAAATTTTTACAACTGATTAAGCTCACCAAACTGACTTAGGTATGTCTTTTGTATGGCTTGAAGCCGTCTATCTTCAAGAATGCTACCTCTCGTTCAGAACCATTCATGAATTCACGTGCAGGCTGCAGATTCTTTGTTGAATGCCATTCAGATTAAAGTTTGTATTTTTTATTGTATTCACAAATGTATTCGAGCATCAGAAGTAAAGATTGTAGTACGGAACAAATTAATGAAAAAAAAACAACAGCTTTAGGACTTGTTTAAAATAGTGTAGCTGTTCAGCATTATATAACAGGTTAGATCTTCGTCAGATGCTGTAACAATTGAATTGACGGAGCTTTGTCATATTCTGAGATTTCCCCGCAAAAGGATCATCGGACTGGTAATAACTCCAAAGATGGCGGTAAGGAAAAGCTACGATTTTCAAGAGTGAGCTCGGCATATAGAATAAGATCTCGAGAACCAAGGAAAACATCAGGAAAAATGCACAAGAAAAAGAAAAAAAATTACAAGCTTTGTGCATATTCTTTTGGGTTTTCGGTTACGACGAAGATAAAATATTCAATTTTTGAACTTTTAAAAACACTTTAATATAGAAACAAAATGAACCTTTGCTTATCTCCGTCACTACACATCTAGTTCGGAATTGTTAATACGATTTTAAAGTTTATTGAGTAAATTTATGGGTGAACCAAGTACAGATGAGGCATCGACAAATTGCATAGAGTTCACTAGAATCCCGATCTTCCGGATTACGTCATTACTCTGCTTAAACATTAACAATTTTCTAATTAATATTGCAGTCAGCAAGTTCTGAATGATTTCAAAAAAGTGTACGCAAGATACAGCTCTTTGAAACTCGAGCATGGTTTTTAGGCAGCAATTGATGGCTTTGCTAGCAGCTGGAAAAAGCCGCAGCTTCCATTCACGTCAAAGTGCCATATCTTGAATAATCATTTCTCAGAGTTCTGTAGAGGTACCGGAATAGGTTTTGACTTACATATCAAAAATGCTTTTTCTAGTCCGTTGATTAGAACTTTGATGAGATTTGGCATCAAAGATCGGTTCATATGTGCTGCCATCGAGTATAACAGCTTCTAACTACTATTATTCTACACGAACTCTGGTCTTACATTATGAACATCTCTGCATTATGAACATAAACACTAAATTCAAATTAATTTTTACCTTTCATTCTATTAAACATTGAAAGCAACACTTATACTTAACTCGAGCAAGTTAGCCATACAAAAACATACTTAAGTCAGTTTGGTAAGATAAGTCAATTGTAAATATTTATAGTTCTAATAACGGCAACGCGTGCTTAGAACCATCTTTGGCGTTGTGCAAAAGAATGGTGTGTGGCGGCGAAGGATGAAACAAGAGCTCGCCCAGCTCTACGGCGAACCCAGTACCCAGAAGGTAGCTAAAGCTGGAAGGGTACGATGGGCAGGGCATATTTCAAGAATGCCGGACAGCAACCCTGCAAAGCTGGTGGTTACTTCCGACCGGCAGGTACAAGAAGAATTGAAGGACATCTACTAGGTGGATTAATCAGGGTTTTTGGTGATATTTTTGGATTCTTATATGGATTCTTTTGAAATTTCTTAACTATAAACTTCAAATCAAGATTTCTCGAGATTCCTCCTAGGGATTTTTTTAAAAATTGGTCCAGAGGTGCAGAATTACCACAGGAATCGAGCCCTGTACTTGGTTTTGATGGACATTTTTATTTTATAATAACGGTCCACCGGAGCACCGTGACTGTATACAAGCTCAAAAAACCCCTATTGAAAACCAAAAAAACCAAAGGAGCCCAAAAGCACTGCATTTGGAATTTAAAAAAAAAATTGTTCTTGAGCCCGAAAGAATGCCGTTAGGAAGTTAGGATTTCGTTAGGAAGCACATATTCCATTCGGAAACTCAAAACAATCCTTTCAGAAGCCTTAAACAATTCCATGCAGAAGCCCAAATAAATTCCGTTCGGTTACTCAAAAGAATTCCGTTCGGAAACCCAAAAGGATTCTGCTTATAATTACAAAAGAATTCCATTTGGGAATCCAATCCTTTCGAAAACTCTGAACAAAATTCTTTCTGAAACCCAAAAAAATCGTTCAGAAGCCCAAAAGTATTCCATTCGGAAACCCAAAAAAAAACCTTTCGGAAACCCAAAATGATTCCGTTCGGAATCATAAATACTCCATTCGGCAGTTCGAAAGGATTGCAGACGAGAGTTCCATTCCGAATTTCTTTTGAATGGGAATTCGAAGTCATTTCTTGTGAGTTTCATATGGAAATAAAATGTCGAATTAATTATTCTAAATCATGATTTATAAGATAGCTAATGTCGCTCCAAATCGCGTGACCAACATCTAGTTTGATGCGACATGGCAAAGTACCGGTATTTAAAGTGTCAAATTAATGTGGTTGATAAATCAAAACATTCTCTACAACATGGCACACAATTAACGGTCATATTCAACATATTGCAGCCAGTATTGGGAAAACATGTTTAATGCTAACAGCGCCATTAGCATTCTAGTACTTATGCTTCTACTATCTAGAACTTGTTCATAAAATTACAATAATAAAATACATATATAGAGGCCTTGCCTTCATGTAAAAAGCTTTGAAGTAAGTTTTCAAATAATCCTAACACCAAGATCTCAATTAGCTTCAGACTGTGAATTTCTGTGGCAGCTATTTTTATATCTTGACGAATTCAAAGGGGCCGTCCACAAAGTACGTCACGCCTCTAGGGGGGAGGGGATCTGAGCAGCGTGACGATCCATACACAAACTTTAGGGGTTTGTTACAAAAAATGTGACAAAGGGGGGGGGGGGGGGGTTGAAAATCGCCATTTTTTGCGTGACGTACTTTATGGATCTTCCCAAAGCTGAGTACAATTCCTAATGATTTGTTTACCCATGCGCGCTGCTGCCTATTCATCGCCACGATGGTAAGCATAGCTGTTCACATATTCCGCTGATTAAACAACCATCAAGCAATTCTGAACAGTCACAGCACAGTGCCAACACAAGCATCGAAATTGTAGAGAATCAGTGAACATGAGTATTCAAATGCCATAAGAGAACCAAACCAAAGACCGTCCAGTCCATCATGCATTAATAAATCCATACAACTAAACAAGGTGTGTCTGATGGCCGGATCGGTTGGTAATCCTATGCTGCTCGACGCCCGATGTTGTTACTGTTTGGATTATTGGTACTTATATTTAGGCTTTATGCTTTTTATTGCCTCCAACCATCATCAGGTTAATGTTGTGTGTTTCGTATTTGCCTGTCTGCAAGCAAAGGAGAGAGGTTCAGAAAATCCATTACCCAAAGATTGTCACGCCGTTGAAAAAAAAAATTTCTTTTACTGTTTTTATTATGGCTTAGTTTTCTATTAGAAGCTGTCCGTAAAGATAAAAGATATTTTATTCCATCCATTATGTGACGTGAAACAGAAACTCTAAGATAAAAAAAATCATCGATCCTGCCAGGAGTCGAACCTGGAATCTTCTGATCCGTAGTCAGACGCGTTATCCATTGCGCCACAGGACCTCGATATTTTGGGCCGTCAAGTTACCGATTCTGATTCTGTATTATCGACTCACCGTGCCTTCATTTACCGACTGTACAGTTCATTCGTTACCGGCGGTAGCACCAATAGATCAAGTCAGTCAGGATGGCCGAGCGGTCTAAGGCGCTACGTTCAGGTCGTAGTCTTCTCTGAAGGCGTGGGTTCGAATCCCACTTCTGACATGAAGATTTTTACATTTTCATGAATGAATTAAACAAACTCCTGTCGACATATTGTCATATTCTAAGAATGCCATCATATTCTTTCATCAACAGTTAGAATTCTCTCATCAATAGTTCCAAAAATTCGCGAAACTTTATTAGACATTGAAAGATTTGTCCTTT
This sequence comes from Armigeres subalbatus, assembly GCF_024139115.2. Classification (NCBI taxonomy): domain Eukaryota; kingdom Metazoa; phylum Arthropoda; class Insecta; order Diptera; family Culicidae; genus Armigeres; species Armigeres subalbatus. The sequence continues at coordinate 99,554,403 of NC_085141.1, forward strand.
AAACGACTTTGAAACTGATAAGTAACTAAGTAACTGTTCATGATGTAACAAAAATACATAAGCAATTATAGACGAATACAAGTAAAAAATTAGAAGAAAACAACCAACGGTTTTAAGGACAAACTTTCGGAATCCAAAACTAAATGCACTCCGTGTTCTCAAGGGCCCCCAATTTTAAAACGGCAGCCCGCTCCTGGGGGTGCCATTGAGAACGCAACGGCATTTAGTTTTGGATTCCGGGAGGTTTGTTCTCAACTTTCACAGGACCAACAGCCCCAGCATAGAAAGATAATTTCAACCCTTAAAGTCGCAAGGCGATTTTTTTAGACATCGTCGAAAATATTTTTAACGCAATCAACCATTAAAATCATTAACAATAAAAGCATTTTAATTTTTTTTTGTTTTAAAACAACATTGCGTAAATGCGGGTTAAGACGCTTATAATAAATTCTGGACAAAATGTAATTAAAATCTGAATGGTTTATCTACCGAAAAAAGTTAAGAATACATTTTTGGAAAATAAATAAACAAATGAAAAAAAAATCCAAATATGTACTTTTGAACATTTTTCCGTATTGTACATCAATCAAATTTTTATTACATTTTGTCTAGATTTTTTTAAAGGCGTTTTAACAACAACAGGCGTTGCTGTGCTGTAGGATCTGTCAAAGTTAACAACGTCGGTTGTCTAACTTTTTGTCCTTATTTTTACTTGGATTCGTCTATTATTATTGTTACTTGATTGTTCTGCTATATCCATTATAATTATAATCACAGAAACTCGCAATGCAACTGTGTTTTTATTGCCATTTCGGCACCAACATTTCAGAAGGCCGAAACTGCTTTTGTGGGCAAAAGCTTCACCCGTTGCTTGTGAGTTCATTTGAGCCCACGTAATCCAGCACCACTGACGGAAGCATTTTTCATTAAATGGCGCTGCATTGCTTTGGTTAGCACAAAGCAGTTTCACCCTTTTGAAATGTTGGTGCCGATTTGTGAAAACAAAATCACATACCTAACGAACAAACTCATCTCCTTTTGTTTGTGATAAATGCGTATTCCTAAGGCCTATGGGGTAGAAAATAGGACGCAAGATAAGACAAAACTCCTTAAGATTTTTCTGTGCTTAACACCAAGAGAGAATCGAAACACACCCAAAAGTGGTCACATAAAAATATTAAAGTCGTCCCTTCCCAATTCACCGCCGGTCGGTTGATGACTTTCATCTTTCAAGACAATCAGCCTGCCTCCTTCCGTCGAACATTGTGATGCGATGTGACTGAACCTCTGATGGCGCAAAAAGTCACATCTCGAAGGAATATTTTCGCCTGGTCCCATCGCATCAGTCGGTGCTTCAGGGTCGCGAAAATAAAGGGCCAAAACTCGAAGGAAAGGGTGCTCGCGAGCAGTTTCCCATCCTACACAGAAGCGAATGAGTTGGGCTGATGAGGGGTTTATTTAACGGTTCATTAACTTTTCAATCAGGGTCCACAATGGAAGAGGAAACGAACGGAGTCGGGGGCGGTACGCGCGCTCGGCAACCGATAAGACCTGCCCTTAGCCGAAGATGAGCAGGCGAAAAGAAATCAAACCAACGTAAAACGCAACCAGTTTGGCTTGCGATTCGTGTTACAACCAGCGGGGGTGAATGGCGAGAACCGGCTACGAAGAAGAATGTGGGCGGTCGTGGCGGTCAAGGTGCACGGGTGCGAACCTGGTTGCAACATGCGATTGATGGCGGATAATTAATCAACCACCTACGCGCGATTATTGAATCAGGATTGGGTTGGATAGGGAGAATGGTGTTGGCTAAAAAGAACGTATGTATAGAGGAGCTGATCCTTTTACTTACTTGAGATCTCACGTTCAAAAATTCATCTCAATTTGAATTAAGGCCAAACCTGGCTTCCGGTTTGAATGAGGTGCCCTTGAAAACGTTAGCAAATTTAGATTTAGATTCCGGGGGGCTTATCCTTAGAAGAATGATGCGCAAATTTTGGCGATTCGTTGTGGAAACTGCGTTTTGGTCATTGCAGGAAAATCACTCAATGACAAACCCATCTGTACATATCGGACAGTAACTCTAGATGTAACGAGATTGACAATCTTCTTCGACTAATTAACTCCTGTTATTGGTATGAGTGTTTTAGATTTCGGGAAAACAGTTACATAATGCTCGTTGTATCCAGAAACGTTAATGGAAACTCGAACACAAGAAGCATAAGAATTAGACAACTCCATGCTAGATCCCGCTTTTTGTACACAAGGCATACAATGATAGGTGAAGCGAGTCACGGAAGATTAATCGAATCAAAGTTAATAACTAAAATAAAATCATCGAAATCAAATCGAAAATGTTGAAAAAAAAATCAGATTGCAGACGTTTACATCACGATTACAAAGTTTAAAATACTGACATCGCACGGCTCCATAGCTCAGTTGGTTAGAGCGTCGTGCTAATAACGCGAAGGTCGTGAGTTCGATCCTCTCTGGAGCCAAACAAATATTTTGGGATTTTCATTACGAATTGTTGATTTCAAAATTTGTCAATCCCGGAATTAACACGCAATGAAAATTAAGATTACCGAATAAGATTATTATTTTCTTTTCTTCACTTTTTACAATTTGATAAGATTAGAACGAGCGATTATAAAATTTGTGAAAATAAACGGTTTAGTTGTGCATTCTTGTGTCTGGGTTCCGAGCCTCATAAAAAGAGGTTTCCTAACCTCTTGAATGGAGGCTACCGAGCCTCTTGAAATGGAGCATCCATAAATTACGTAACGCTGGATTTTTTGGGTTACGTAGCCTATTGAAAGGAGGCTTCCAAGCCTCTTGTGTTACCATTTTGGCTGCTTTGCCCTAGGATCCAAATCTGAGCAAAGTATTGGTAATTAAGGGAAATTAAAAGCGTATAGTACTGCTCACCGTGAGCAGAATTTATTTAGGTAACTCACTTATTGTAAGCAATGTTGAATGCAATTATTTAAATTAAAAACCTATAGGAAAAGAAAATAGATAATCCACTCCCATCACCAACTGTTAGTTTAAATGAAAAGTGTAGTCTAATACCCTAAGCACACTTAATACACTACACACACACACACACACACACACACACACACACACACACACACACACACACACACACACACACACACACACACACACACAAATAGACACTGAGATGGAATAAATGAGTGGGGTTTTGGATGGAAGTACAAAGGAATGGGCGTTAAAGGAGGAAAATTGGACAAGGAAGGGAGGGATGGTGCAATGATGGGTTAGCTAGAACTGAACTAGGCTCGAGATATTTCTTTCTACTTAGGACAGTGAAGTAAGTAAGTGAATAAAGCTATTTAAACCAACAGATTAGTGTTTTGAACGTTTGATCAGTGCTTAGAGCCGACCCTGTGAGAAAGAGTTTGGGAACCCCTGGTGGCGAGGCCTGGTAGGTCTTGTCCCCAGCGTCCGCCTTGAGTTGGTCCTCGTCGTGACAGAACCCACGATAATACTTGACAGGAGGCTTCCGAGTCTCTTAAAAGGAGGCTTCCGAGCCTCTTGAAAGGAGGCTTCCGAGCCTCTTGAAAGGAGGCTTCCGAGCCTTTTGAAAGGAGGCTTCCGAGCCTCTTGAAAGGAGGCTTCCGAGCCTCTTGAAAGGAGGCTTCCGAGCCTCTTGAAAGGAGGCTAAACCGAGCCTCTTGAAAGGAGGCTTCCGAGCCTCTTGAAAGGAGGCTTCCGAGCCTCTTGAAAGGAGGCTTCCGAGCCTATCGAAAGGAGGCTTCCGTGCTGCTTGAAAGTAGGCTAACGAGCCTCTTGAAAGGAGGCTAACGAGCCTCTTGAAAGGAGGCTTCCTGAGCCTCTTGAAAGGAGGCTTCCTGGAGCCTCTTGAAAGGAGGCTTCCGAGCCTCTTGAAAGGAGGCTTCCGAGCCTCTTGAAAGGAGGCTTCCGAGCCTCTTGAAAGGAGGCTTCCGAGCCTCTTGAAAGGAGGCTTCCGAGCCTCTTGAAAGGAGGCTTCCTAGCCTTTTGAAAGGAGGCTTCCGAGCCTCTTGAAAGGAGGTCTCTTGAAAGGAGGCTTCCTAGCCTCTTGAAAGGAGGCTTCCTAGCCTCTTGAAAGGAGGCTTCCTAGCCTCTTGAAAGGAGGCTTCCTAGCCTCTTAAAAGGAGGCTTCCTAGCCTCTTGAAGGAGGCTTCCTGGCCCTCTTGAAGGAGTGGCCTTCAGAGGCTGGCCTCTTGAAGGAGGCTTCCTGGCCTCTTGAAAGGAGGCTTCCTGGCCTCTTGAAGGAGGCTTCCAAGCTCTTGAAAGGAGGCTTCCTGGCCTCTTGAAAGGAGGCTTCCTGGCCTCTTGAAAGGAGGCTTCCTGGCCTCTTGAAAGGAGGCTTCCTGGCCTCTTGAAAGGAGGCTTCCTGGCCTCTTGAAAGGAGGCTTCCTGGCCTCTTGAAAGGAGGCTTCCTAGCCTCTTGAAAGGAGGCTTCCTGGCCTCTTGAAAGGAGGCTTCCTGGCCTCTTGAAAGGAGGCTTCCTGGCCTCTTGAAAGGAGGCTTCCTGGCCTCTTGAAAGGAGGCTTGCTTTTCTCTTGAAAGGAGGCTTCCTTTTCTCTTGAAAGGAGGCTTCCTAGCCTCTTGAAAGGAGGCTTCCTGGCCTCTTGAAAGGAGGCTTCCTGGCCTCTTGAAAGGAGGCTTGCTTTTCTCTTGAAAGGAGGCTTCCTGGCCTCTTGAAAGGGAGGCTTCCGGGCCTCTTGAAAGGAGGCTTCCTAGCCTCTTGAAAGGAGGCTTCCTAGCCTCTTGAAAGCAGGCTTCCTAGCCTCTTGAAAGCAGGCTTCCTAGCCTCTTGAAAGGAGGCTTCCTGGCCTCTTGAAAGGAAGCTTTCTGGCCTCTCGAAAGGAGGCTTCCTGGCCTCTTGAAAGGAGGCTTCCTGGCCTCTTGAAAGGAGGCTTCCTGGCCTCTTGAAAGGAGGCTTCCTGGCCTCTTGAAAGGAGGCTTCCTGGCCTCTTGAAAGGAGGCTTCCTAGCCTCTTGAAAGGAGGCTTCCTAGCCTCTTGAAAGGAGGCCTTGGCCTCTTGAAAGGAGGCTTCCGAGCGTCTTGAAATGAGGCTTCCTGGCCTCTTTAAAAAAGAGACTTCCTGGCCTCTTAAAAGGAGGCTTTCGGGCCTCTTGAAAGAAGGCTTCCTGGCCTCTTGAAAGGAGGCTTCCTAGCCTCTTGAAAGGAGGCTTCCTAGCCTCTTGAAAGGAGGCTTCCTGGCCTCTTGAAAGGAGGCTTCCTGGCCTCTTGAAAGGAGGCTTCCTAGCCTCTTGAAAGGAGGCTTCCTAGCCTCTTGAAAGGAGGCTTCCTGGCCCTTTTGAAAGGAGGCTACCTGGCCCTTTTAAAAGGAGGCTTCCTGGCCTTTTTGAAAGAAGGCTTCCTGGCCTCTTGAAAGAAGGCTTCCTGGCCTCTTGAAAGGAGGCTTCCGGGCCCCTTGAAAGGAGGCTTCCTGGCCTCTTGAAAGGAGGCTTCCTGGCCTCTTGAAAGGAGGCTTCCGAGCATCTTGAAAGGAGGCTTCCGAGCCTCTTGAAAGGAGGCTTCCGAGCCTCTTGAAAGGAGGCTTCCTGGCCTCTTGAAAGGAGGCTTCCTGGCCTCTTGAAAGGAGGCTTCCTGGCCTCTTGAAAGGAGGCTTCCTGGCCTCTTGAAAGGAGGCTTCCTGGCCTCTTGAAAGGAGGCTTGCTTTTCTCTTGAAAGGAGGCTTCCTGGCCTCTTGAAAGGAGGCTTCCTAGCCTCTTGAAAGGAGGCTTCCTGGCCTCTTGAAAGGAGGCTTCCTGGCCTCTTGAAAGGAGGCTTCCTGGCCTCTTGAAAGGAGGCTTCCTAGCCTCTTGAAAGGAGGCTTCCTGGCCTCTTGAAAGGAGGCTTCCTGGCCTCTTGAAAGGAGGCTTCCTGGCCTCTTGAAAGGAGGCTTCCTGGCCTCTTGAAAGGAGGCTTCCTGGCCTTGAAAGGAGGCTTCCTAGCCTTTGAAAGGAGGCTTCCTAGCCCCTTGAAAGGAGGCTTCCTGGCCCTTGAAAGGAGGCTTCCTGGCCTCTTGAAAGGAGGCTTCCTAGCCTCTTGAAAGGAGGCTTCCTGGCCTCTTGAAAGGAGGCTTCCTGGCCTCTTGAAAGGAGGCTTCCTAGCTCCCTTTGGAAGGAGGCTTCCTTTGGCCTCATGAAAGAGGCTTCCTGGCTTCTTGAAAAAAGGCTTCTTGGCCTCTTGAAAGGAGGCTTCCTGGCCTCTTGAAAGGAGGCTTCCTGGCCTCTCTAAAGGAGGCTTCCTGGCCTCTTTAAAGGAGGCGTCCGCGTCCCTTAAAACGAGGCTTCCGGGCATCTTGAAAACAAGCTTTCAGGCCTCTTGAGAGGAGGCTTCCTAGCCTCTTGAAAGGAGGCTTCCTGGCCTCTTGAAAGGAGGCTTCCTGGCCTCTTGAAAGAAGGCTTCCAGCCTCTTGAAAGGAAGCTTCCTGGCCTCTTGAAAGGAGGCTTCCTGGCCTCTTGAAAGGAGGCTTCCTAGCCTCTTGAAAGGAGGCTTCCGAGCCTCTTGAAAGGAGGCTTCCGAGCATCTTGAAAGGAGGCTTCCTGGCCCCTTGAAAGAAGGCTTTCTGGCTTCTTGAAAGATGGCTTCCTGGCCTCTAGAAAGGAGGCTTTCTGTTCTCTTGAAAGAAGGCTTCTTGGCTTCTTGAAAGGAGGCTTGCTGGCCTCTTGAAAGGAGGCTTCCTGGACTCTTGAAAGGGGGCTTCCTGGCCTCTTGAAAGGGGGCTTCCTGGCCTCTTGAAAGAAGGCTTCCTAGCCTCTTTAAAGGAGGCTTCCTGGCCACTTGAAAGGAAGCTTCCTGGCCTCTAGAAAGGAGGCTTCCTGGCCTCTAGAAAGGAGGCTTCCTGGCCTCTTGAAAGGAGGCTTCCTAGCCTCTTGAAAGGAGGCTTCCTAGCCTCTTGAAAGGAGGCTTCCTAGCCTCTTGAAAGGAGGCTTCCTAGCCTCTTGAAAGGAGGCTTCCGATACTCTTGAAAGGAGGTTTCCTAGAATCTTGAAAGGAGGCTTCCTAGCATCTTGAAAGGAGGCTTCCTAGCCTCTTGAAAGGAGGCTTCCTAGCCTCTTGAAAGGAGGCTTCCTAGCCTCTTGAAAGGAGGCTTCCTAGCCTCTTGAAAGGAGGCTTCCTAGCCTCTTGAAAGGAGGCTTCCTAGACTCTTGATAAGAGGCTTCTGAGGCCTCTTGAAAGGAGGCTTCCTGAGCCTCTTAAAAGAAGGCTTCTGAGCCTCTTGAGAGGAGGCTTCCTGAGCCTCTTGAAAGGAGGCTTCCAGGCCTCTTGAAAGGAGGCTTCCTGAGCCTCTTGAAAGGAGGCTTCCAGAGCCTCTTGAAAGGAGGCTTCCTGAGCCTCTTGAAAGGAGGCTTCTGAGCCTCTTGAAAGGAGGCTTCTGAGCCTCTTGAAAGGAGGCTTGAGCCTCTTGAAAGGAGGCTTCTGAGCCTCTGAAAGGAGGCTTCTGAGCCTCTTGAAAGGAGGCCTGGAGCCTCTTGAAAGGAGGCTCTGAGGCCTCTTGAAAGGAGGCCTGAGCCTCTTGAAAGGAGGCTTCCTGAGCCTCTTGAAAGGAGGCTTCTGAGCCTCTTGAAAGGAGGCTTCCTGAGCCTCTTGAAAGGAGGCTTCTGGAGCTCTTGAAAGGAGGCCTGAGCCTCTTGAAAGGAGGCTTCCTGAGCCTCTTGAAAGGAGGCTTCTGAGCCTCTTGAAAGGAGGCTTCTGAGCCTCTTGAAAGGAGGCTTCCTGAGCCTCTTGAAAGGAGGCTTCCTGAGCCTCTTGAAAGGAGGCCTGAGCCTCTTGAAAGGAGGCTTCCGAGCCTCTTGAAAGGAGGCTTCCGAGCCTCTTGAAAGGAGGCTTCCGAGCCTCTTGAAAGGAGGCTTCCGAGCCTCTTGAAAGGAGGCTTCCGAGCCTCTTGAAAGGAGGCTTCCGAGCCTCTTGAAAGGAGGCTTCCGAGCCGGGAATTCCTCCGGAAGTTCCTCCGGGAATTCCTCCGGAAGTTCCTCCGGAAGTTCCTCCGGGAATTCCTCCGGAAGTTCCTCCGGGAATTCCTCCGGAAGTTTCTCCGGGAATTCCTCCGGAAGTTTCTCCGGGAATTCCTCCGGAAGTTCCTCTGCGAATTCCTCCGGAAGTTCCTCCGGGAATTCCTCCGGACGTTCCTCCGGGAATTCCTCCGGAAGTTCCTCCGGGAATTCCTCCGAAGTTCCTCCGGGAATTCCTCCGGAGTTCCTCCGGGAATTCCTCCGGAGTTCCTCCGGGAATTCCTCCGAAAGTTCCTCCGGGAATTCCTCCGGAAGCTCCTCCGGGAATTCCTCCGGAGTTCCTCCGGGAATTCCTCCGGAAGTTCCTCCTGGAATTCCTCCGGAAGTTCCTCCGGGAATTCCTCCAGAAGTTCCTCCGGGAATTCCTCCGGAGAGTTCCTCCGATTCCTTCCGAGCCTCTTGAAAGGAGGCTTCCGAGCCTCTTTAAAGGAGGCTTCCGAGCCGGGAATTCCTCCGGAAGTTCCTCCGGGAATTCCTCCGGAAGTTCCTCCGGAAGTTCCTCCGGAAGTTCCTCCGGGAATTCCTCCGGAAGTTCCTCCGGAAGTTCCTCCGGGAATTCCTCCGGAAGTTCCTCCGGGAATTCCTCCGGAAGTTTCTCCGGGAATTCCTCCGGAAGTTCCTCCGGGAATTCCTCCGGAAGTTCCTCCGCGAATTCCTCCGGAAGTTCCTCCGGGAATTCCTCCGGACGTTCCTCCGGGAATTCCTCCGGAAGTTCCTCCGGGAATTCCTCCGGAGTTCCTCCGGGAATTCCTCCGGAAGTTCCTCCGGGAATTCCTCCGGAGTTCCTCCGGGAATTCCTCCGGAAGTTTCTCCGGGAATTCCTCCGGAAGTTCCTCCGGGAATTCCTCCGCCCGAGCAGCACAAGCCAGACAAAAATGGTTGCCGCAACTTGATTGTGACTGAATCCGGTCACATATGAGTTGCAATAACAGTTATGGAACATGTGTGCTGCTAGGGGAAGTTCCTCCGGGAATTCCTCCGGAAGTTCCTCCGGGAATTCCTCCGGAAGTTCCTCCGGGAATTCCTCCGGAAGTTCCTCCGGGAATTCCTCCGGAAGTTCCTCCGGGAATTCCTTCGGAAGTTCCTCCGGGAATTCCTCCGGAGAGTTCCTCCGGGAATTCCTCCGGAGAGTTCCTCCGGGAATTCCTCCGGAGAAGTTCCTCCGGGAATTCCTCCGGAGAAGTTCCTCCGGGAATTCCTCCGGAGAAGTTCCTCCGGGAATTCCTCCGGAGAAGTTTCTCCGGGAATTCCTCCGGAGAAGTTCTTTCTCCGGAGAAGTTCCTCCGGGAATTCCTCCGGAGAAGTTCCTCCGGGAATTCCTCCGGAGAAGTTCCTCCGGGAATTCCTCCGGAGAAGTTCCTCCGGAAATTCCTCCGGAGAAGTTCCTCCGGGAATTCCTCCGGAGAAGTTCCTCCGGGAATTCCTCGGAGAAGTTTCTCCGGAGAAGTTCCTCCGGGAATTTCTCCGGAGAAGTTCCTCCAGGAATTCCTCCGGAGAAGTTCCTTCGGGAATTTCTCCAGAAGTTCCTCCGGGAATTCCTCCGGAAGTTCCTCCGGGAATTCCTCCGGAAGTTCCTCCTGGAATTCCTCCGGAAGTTCCTCCGGAAGTTTCTCCGGGAATTCATCCGGAAGTTCCTCCGGGAATTCTTCCGGAAGTTCCTCCGGGAATTCCTCCGGAAGTTCCTCCGGGAATTCCTCCGGAAGTTCCTCCGGGAATTCCTCCGGAAGTTCCTCCGGGAATTCCTCCGGAAGTTCCTCCGGGAATTCCCCCGGAAGTTCCTCCGGGAATTCTTCCGGAAGTTCCTCCGGGAATTCCTCCGGAGAGTTCCTCCGGGAATTCCCTCGGAAGTTCCTCCAGGAATTCCTCCGGAAGTTCCTCCGGGAATTCCTCCGGAGAAGTTCCTCCGGGAATTCCTCCGGAGAAGTTCCTCCGGGAATTCCTCCGGAGAAGTTCCTCCGGGAATTCCTCCGGAGAAGTTCCTCCGGGAATTCCTCCGGAGAAGTTCCTCCGGGAATTCCTCCGGAGAAGTTCCTCCGGGAATTCCTCCGGAGAAGTTCCTCCGGGAATTCCTCCGGAGAAGTTCCTCCAGGAATTCCTCCGGAAGTTCCTCCAGGAATTCCTCCGGAAGTTCCTCCAGGAATTCCTCCGGAAGTTCCTCCAGGAAATTCTCCGGAAGTTCCTCCAGGAATTCCTCCGGAAGTTCCTCCAGGAATTCCTCCGGAAGTTCCTCCAGGAATTCCTCCGGAAGTTCCTCCAGGAATTCCTCCCGAAGTTCCTCCAGTTTTTCCGGGAATTCCTCCGGGATTCCTCCGGAAGTTTATCCGGAAGATCCTTCGGAATTAGCCGTGGAAAATCTCTTAAGGAAAACTCCACTGGGGACTCTGAGAAAACTATGAGGGAAATTCCGAGCTGATGGGATGCAACGCCACTCCAGCCAGTAAGTTTGAGGTCACTGGATATTAATGAAAGTTATTCGAAATAATCAATTCTTGCCTCGGCTGCCCACTTCCACACCTATTAGCCGTTCACTGAGGGCTCTGGGAAAACTCTGAGGAAATTCCGAGTTGATGGGATGCAACGTCACTCCAGCCAGTGGATATAAATGAAAATGATTCGAATTAACCAATTTTTGCCTCGGCTGCCCACCTCACGCCTATTAGCCGTGGAAAATCTCTTCAGTTCGTGCCTTCTTTATTTGCTAGTCGTATTTGACTCGACATCCCGAAAAATCAGTCAATTCAATATCAAATACAGGAAGTTTAGTTTATGGTATTTCTTCTTATGTCAACCTTTTTTAACCAAATGTCCTCCTTTGACAAAATTTCATATGGTCCCCTACCCTTATGGTACGTTGAATAGAATCTGTTTATGGGAGATGTGCTTGGTTATTATCAAGAAATTCTCGTAGTGAAGGCCTTGTTTTCTGGGATATCGTGATAAAATCTTTCTTATACTATGTTCGCACTAGGGCATTGTAACATGTTATTCAGCTATCTTGATGAGCTTTCTTTTGTCGTAATTTGATGTGTTATGTGTTATGTTATTCAGGCAGTAGTGCAAACATAGTATTACTTCCAGTGGCGCCGGGAGTGGGTGGGACAGGTAGGACATGTCCTACGCATGAATTTTCCTGGGTGGGACAGTCAAAGCATTGTCCTACCCATGATTCTGGTAAGAACATATGAAGTCATTGGATGGCAAGAATTTGTGTGTTAGCAGAAGATGGGTTTAAAGTTAATCAAAGTTCAAACAATAATCATAGATGTTTTTGGTATCCTAAAGCAATAGACTACTGATTGATTGTTGTTTAGGACTTCAGGCACTTTAAAATCGCTAAAGCGCTCAAAGATGTCTATGTTTTATAGAGGTGAAATAGACGTTGCTGAAATCTGCAAATGCGATTAATTAAATATTTTAGACGTTATGATAAAGCACGATTGGATGTTTTATTCAAAGCCCACGGAAAAAGTCTTCTTCTAACCTCAAAAGGTCTATTAAAATCTGAGGAAACAGAAACATACCGAAGCGCTCTTAAAGGGTTCTGAGCTCCGAAAACAGATTCTTCGAGACGAGCCAGCCTCGGGCTGAAAGTCTCGGTAATCTATATCAGCGGTTCTCAACCTTGGTACATGTACCCCTGGGGATACCTTCGCTGGCTCCAGGGGGTACCTCGGACAAGAATGAGTAGTGGCGGCTCTACAGTCGCATCTCCACATCTCGATAATGAAGGGACCATCGATATAAGGAGAGGAAGGAAAATTGAAAGAGGTACTAGATCGATAAAAGCTTGTTGCCAGGGGTATAGCAAAAGTCAAAATCACCGTAGCAAACATAAAATACATACCTAGATATGTTTACTCTTTTATTCGTTGACTTACACAGATTTATAACTTAAAAATGATTTATTCCTCTGAATCGTGTAGTGCACTCACGTGCACGCCAAAAAAAACGAGTCGTTTAGAGGACCTAACCCAGTTGAAACTCATGGAAAAAGGTCAACTGAATTAAGGTTCCCCTAGTCGTCGCGATTCTATCGTTGGGTCGCTGCAGGCAATGCTCTATTTACGCTTCCATACCAACGGCGACAGAATCGCTGTCGCCAAACGATAGAATCGCGTCGCGTGTGTTTGGGTGAACCTTTAAGTGTGCACAAACCGAAAATGTCAGAATGCCCAAAACTATCAGAATTTCCGAACGTGTCAAATTCATGTTTACTACGGTACATCTGTATGGGGTTGAAGCTGCGCTATATCCCTGCTCGTTGCAATGAAAAACAATAACAAAACAAATGTCATTTCTTCACTTGTCATAAGACGAGTTAATACAATCCCATTGAATTCCACCACTTAATTGTATCTTGACAGATACGTATTTCGACCTCAACAGTAAGGCCGTCTTCAGTGTCTCGTACTTGACTCGACTTGATTGTATTAACTCGTCTTATGACAAGTGAAGACATTCCACTAAAAAGCTCAAAATAATTTTCTTATGTCATTTCTTGTTTTTGTTGTGTTTGTTATTGTCAAAAACTGGTCTAGTAGTCTAGAAATTCGAATATATCGACATAGGAAGTGAGAATCCTGAACAAAATATGACCAGAAGATATCGAGATTGAGAAGTTAACGAGATGTAGAAAGCCCAAATGTATGTAGATTGAAGGGACCGATAAAACCATCGACATAGGGAGAGACATCGAGAAATAGAACATCGTGATGTAGAGAGTCGACTGTATTACAATTCCAATCAAACTTATTGATAAAGTTTGATAATTGTGAATTTTTTTATTTCAAGTCTTGTACATAATATGTGTTATAGTATTAGCTAGCCCCTTGACTCTAACGCACACACTCAAACATTTCTATCTCCATCTGTGCTACTCTTTCATTCGATGCAGTCGTGTACAGACATCCGGAGCAACAAGTTAAGTCTCTGTAATTAAGTGTTAATAAAGTTGAAGTACAAAGTTTAACGCCTGTTTTATTACACTAAAACATGGTGTCAGAAGTGATCGCGAGCTTCAGATTATTTTGTGTTGACCAGTGTGAAAAATCGTGGAGCTAATTGCTAAAAAAATAAACATTCGAAAGTCGCGTCGCGTGTGTCGAGTCGGCGGCCATTTTGTTTTCAGCCGGTGAAAATCAAATGTGATCCTCATCAATATGGATGCAAATCAGTTCAAGATGTTCTTGGAACATCAAACCAACCTTATGCATCAAATGATGCGAGAGTTGCATGGCTCGGTGGTAGGAGCCACACAGAACAGACAAATTCAGCAGCCAAGTTCTTCTACAGTGCAAGTACCGCAACCGTCGCCATTGGCCTTGGAAGGCGACATGGAAGAAAATTTCGATTTTTTCGAAAATAGTTGGAAGGACTACTGCAAAGCGATAGGAATGGATCGATGGCCTCCGGAAGAAGATCCACAAAAAGTCAGCTTTCTATTGACCGTGATCGGAGAAACAGCGAGGAAGAAATATTTCAACTTCGATCTCACTGCAGCAGAAAAGGCAAATCCACAAGCAGCTCTTGCGGCGATCAAAGCGAAAGTGGTGACCAAACGCAATGTAATTGTGGATCGTTTAGACTTCTTCTCAGCAGTTCAGACGTCACGTGAGACAATCGACGACTTTGTAACCCGACTGAAGGTCGTAGCCAAGTCGGCAAAATTAGGCAACCTGGAATCCGAGCTTATTGCGTATAAGGTAGTTACCTCGAACAAATGGCAGCATCTTCGAACGAAAATGTTGACAATTCCTGATATCACGTTGTCAAAGGCTGTCGATTTATGCCGAGCAGAGGAAATAACAGCAAAGCGAACGCAGGAACTCGGGGTCTCGGTGACTGGAACGGAAGTGCATAAAGTGTTTAAGAAGAAAACCAGTGCTAAAACTCAGCGATGTAAATTCTGTGGGGACAATCATGAATTCGTTAAAGGAGTTTGTCCGGCTTATGGGAAAAAATGCTATCGCTGCAAAGGCAAAAATCATTTTGAAAAAGTGTGTCGAATGGACGAGAAGAACAAAGGACGGAAATCTAAACGTCGAGTGAAGGAAGTAAAACAGGGAAGTTCTACTGAAGAAGAGTCGTCATCGGAAGCCGAGTACTCGGCGAGTGAAAGTGATGAACTGGAAATCGGTAGAATTTTTGATAATTCACATCACGGTGGTAACGTGATGGCTGAATTGAACTTAAAGTTTTCAGCAAAATGGCAGCCGGTAATGTGTGATATCGACACCGGTGCTAACACCAGTTTGATCGGGTATCACCACTTGATCAAACTTAGTGGTGATACGAATCCACCGTTATTACCTTCGTCATTCCGGCTGCAAAGTTTTGGGGGAAATCCAATAAAAGTGTTGGGACAAGTGAAAGTTCCATGCAGAAGATCAGGACAGAAATATCGTCTAATTCTACAAGTAGTTGACGTAGACCATCGTCCGCTTTTGTCAGCAAAGGCATCTCGAGAATTGGGTTTGGTGAAATTTTGCGAGGCTGTGTGTTTCGAGGGTGCTAGAGTTCTTCCGAATGGGCAATCATCAACTGAGGAACAACTGAACATTTATCGGGTCCAAGCCCAAAATATCGTCGCTGGGTACCCGAATCTGTTCAACGGCTACGGAAAATTTCCAGGCACTGTAGCATTGGAAATCGACAGCAGCGTTCCATCATCCGTTCAACCGCCTAGGCGAATACCCATCGCAATGAGAGGTAAACTGAAAGAAGAATTGGAAGCTCTGGAAAGGGACGGAATTATCGTGAAAGAACCACATAACACAAGTTGGGTCAGCAATTTGGTCATCGTGCAACGTGCTGGAGTTGGTTCGGGAATACGAATTTGTTTAGATCCTGTGCATCTAAATAAAGCGTTAAAGAGACCACATCTTCAGTTTACAACGTTGGACGAGATTCTTCCAGAGTTGGGCAAGGCTAAAGTATTTTCGACAGTGGACACTAAAAAGGGCTTCTGGCACGTCGTCTTGGATAAACCTAGCAGTAAACTGACAACCTTTTGGACACCATTCGGGAGATATCGTTGGACACGTCTACCGTTTGGTATCGCTTCAGCTCCAGAGATATTTCAATTGAAATTACAACAAATTATTCAAGGACTGAAGGGTGTTGAAAACTTGGCGGATGACGTGCTTATTTTCGGCGTTGGAGAAACACTTGAAGAAGCTTTAATCGACCATAATGTTTGTCTCCGAGAACTCTGTCAACGTTTGGATGAAAACAATATTAAACTGAACCGATCCAAAATGAAGCTTTGTCAAACTTCCGTATCGTTTTATGGTCATGTGCTGACGGATCAGGGTTTGCGACCAGATGAGATGAAGATACTTGCTATTAAGAACTATGCTACACCTTGCAACAGGAAGGAGGTTCACCGTTTTGTCGGCATGGTTAATTACTTGAGTCGTTATATTCCGAACCTGAGTATAAATCTGACCAATCTCCGCAAACTGATCTCCGAAACCGTAACATGGCAATGGACTGCTGCCGAAGAAAATGAGTTCCAAACAGTGAAATCCTTAGTTTCAGACATTGGTACGCTGAAATATTATGATGTCACTAAGCCGCTGGTAATGGAGTGTGATGCAAGCTGTTTCGGTTTGGGTGTTGCAATTTTCCAGGAAAATGGCGTGATTGGTTATGCATCTCGAACCCTAACAGCCACCGAAAAGAACTATGCACAAATAGAGAAGGAACTGTTAGCAATTGTGTTTGGCTGCATCAGGTTCGACCAGTTGGTAGTTGGAAATCCGCAAGTAACAGTGAAAACGGACCATAAACCGTTGATCAATATTTTCAACAAGCCATTACTGTCAGCTCCCCGGCGTCTCCAACACATGCTCCTCAGTTTACAACGCTACAATTTGGCCATCGAGTTCGTTACCGGAAAAGAAAACGTTGTGGCAGATGCATTATCCCGAGCACCGATGCAAAACTACGATCCTGTGGTCAAATTTGAAAAACTAAACATATATGGTGTTTTTGACGAAGTCTCAGATTTCAAGATTACGAATTGGCTCAGTATCACAGATGCCAGGCTAACGGAGATTATGCAGACTACTAAACAGGATTCAACAATGCAGATCCTCATTCATTACATCCAGCAAGGTTGGCCCCAAACGGTCGATCGTGTACCAGATAACGTCAAAATTTTCTTCAAATATCGCAACGAACTCTCAACACAGGATGGAATGGTTTTTAGAAATGAACGTCTAGTGATTCCCCACGTACTTCGAAGGAAATTGATTGATTGCTGTCACATCAGTCACAATGGTGTAGAAGCTACGTTGAAGTTAGCACGGGCAAACTTGTTCTGGCCAGGCATGAGTGCACAGATAAAGAATGTTGTAAACGAATGTTCGATTTGTGCAAAATTCGCATCGTCTCAATCTCACCCTCCTATGCAAAGTCACAAGATTCCGGTATACCCTTTCCAGATGGTTTCTATGGATGTGTTTTTCTCCGATTATCAAGGCTTAAAACGGAAATTCCTCATTACAGTGGACCATTATTCTGACTTCTTTGAGGTCAACCTTCTCAAGGATCTAACACCGGAGTCAGTGATAGCCGCTTGCAAAGTTAATTTTTCTCGACATGGAATTCCTCAATTGCTGGTGACGGACAACGGGACAAATTTCGTGAACCAAAAAATGATTCAGTTTGCTGAAGAATGGAATTTTGAGCACACCACATCATCACCATATCATCAACAGGCCAATGGGAAATCGGAGGCCGCAGTGAAGATCGCGAAAAGATTAATGAAGAAGTCTGAAGAAAATGATGGGGACTTTTGGTACGCACTTTTGCATTGGCGAAATATCCCAAATAAAATAGGGTCAAGTCCGGTATCGCGCTTGTTTTCGCGTTCGACTCGGTGCGGTGTACCAACAAGTGCCGTTAATCTGCAACCAAAAGTTGTTGAAAACGTTCCAACTGCAATCGAAAGGAATCGTAAGAAAATGAAGTTCCATTACGACAAGAAAACAAGACCATTACCTGAGCTACAAACCGGATCGCCGGTGTATGTTCAAGTTCATCCGGATACATCGAAACAGTGGTCCCCGGGTACAGTTTCAAGTCAGCTAAACGAAAGATCCTACCTGGTCAATGTGGATGGAAGCGAATACCGACGGAATGCAATACATTTGAAGCCGCGTAAGGAACCCGAAACGAAGCCAACATACCGTTTGCAATCAGCGATAAACGAAAGGGAACAGACAGAACAAACAAAGAACCGTCAAAGTGAATGTCGAATGTCGCCCCACTGCGAAGAAGATGAGAACCCGGCAGACGAGACTTCTACACGGAAAAATGAAACAACCGTTTCAACATCGGTAATACCCGAAACAGTACAGACCGCATTAATGAGGATGAGTCCGAGTAATCTCGAAAGCAGTCGCCCGAAACGAGATCGTAAGCTACCCGAAAAGTTCAAGGATTTTGTCCTCAGTAAATAAAGAGTTTTTTTTTAAAGTGAGGAGGATGTTATAGTATTAGCTAGCCCCTTGACTCTAACGCACACACTCAAACATTTCTATCTCCATCTGTGCTACTCTTTCATTCGATGCAGTCGTGTACAGACATCCGGAGCAACAAGTTAAGTCTCTGTAATTAAGTGTTAATAAAGTTGAAGTACAAAGTTTAACGCCTGTTTTATTACACTAAAACAATATGCATGACAATTAGTAAATCAAAGCCTATTGAATCCTGCCCTCCAAAACGAGCACAGTGTATAAAGGGCGATGAAAAGATCAAAAGGGCAAAACGTCGAATGAACAAATTTAAAAAAAATCTTCGATGCAATCAATCTATTCGCTTCTAAACTAAAATCGAGAGTCTGATGGTACGAAAGTCTCCATTTGAGAGGCATGGATGTTTTTTTTTCGAAAAGTTCAGTTGCTTCGTTGCAAGAGAATTAGAAGAATCGTTCTACGCTTCTCGGAAGCCTCCTCTCAAGAGACTGGGAAGCCCTTCAAGAGGCTCCGGAGCTTTTTCAAGAGGCTTGGAGACTACTTTCAAGAGGTTCAGTAGCTTAGAAACGTACTTTCAAGATACTTAGAAGCCTTTAAAGAGGCTCGAAATCCGCTTTCAAGAGACTCTGAAGCCTCCCTTCAAGAGGCTCGAAAGCCTTTTCTCAAGAGGATCAGAAGCCTCCTATTAAGAGGCTCTGAAGTCCCCTTTTCAGGGCTCGAAATGCGGCTTAAAAGAGGTTCGGAGGCCTCCCTTTAACAAGCTCGGAAGCCTCCCTTTAAGAGGCTTGGAATCCTTCCTTAAAGAGGCTCGGAAACCTCCATTCAAGAGGCTCGGAAGCTTCCCTAGCAGCACACATGTTCCTCATTGGTTTCTGCTACTGATATGTGACCAGATTCAGTCACAATCAAGTTGCTGTGACCATTTTTGTCTGACTTGTGCTGCTCGGGTTATCTTGAAGAAGCTAGGAATTCTTTTTCCAGAACTGTTTCCCAAATTGGCATTTCCTATTTGTCCTACCCACGACTCGGAACGTGGATGCGCCTCTGATTACTTCTATATTGGAAATTTGTTAATTACATCACGTGAATATCTTTTTTCAACCCCACAAACTTTCCAAACGTTTTCCGAACTTCCCCCTACCCTTGCCACCGATGCGATGGGTAAGGGTACGCATCGGCAACCCTCCTGTCACCGCAACCAATATCCGATTTTAATTAAATTACATTTAAAATTGTTTACGAATCCAATATCTAGCCGAAACACGTGCACCGGCTAATATCGACGACGTTCCCTCGTCCCAATTCTGCACCACAACAACAAACTAATATCAGCAGCCGGTTCCGGATTTTTATGAATCTCATCACTTCCCACGCCCCCCGATTAATCCCCCCTTGCTACCATTGCATTGTTGTCTACCAGGCGCCCGACAGAACGCCGCACGAGCCCTCGGAATTCCAGGGTAGAAATTGCTTCAAATGTAATTACCCAGCCCCTTTCCGAGCTCTAAGCCGACACGTTGTTGTTGCCGCAGCCCTACCTAAGAATAAAAGTTAGAAATTTAATAAATTCCTTGCGCGCACCTTGCCATGGCGCAAAGTTCGGCTGGTGCTGGTCGTCCCGCCACAAAAGGAAGGGATTACGCGTCACCCGCTTTGACAGATTGGTTTGACACGTCTTCGTTGTTTCTTCCAGTTTCTTCTGGCAGCAAGAATTCGCACGGGACGGGGCGCAGCGGAACGACTCGGCGGCGGCGTTGAGGTAGGTGAACAAACAAACAGGCAATTACGTAACAATCAACGGTGACAGTGGTTAATGTTTCCGAAATCTAATTAGAATGACGGCTGGCTGTCTGTCTCCCGCTGATGGTGCTGCTTGGTTGACTTGTTCTGACTGATGATGTTTGAAAAAAAATATGGTTGATTGCATTTTTCGAAGAGTTCCAAAAATTTCATACTTTTTATGCGATTGGATTCTGATTTTAATGATTTCTCGGTTTACTTGTACTATCACAACTATTTCTCTAGAATTTTTATGTGATGTTTTGTTAGCTTGAAACCAGAGGCCGTTATTAACAATAATAAGTATAATAAGTAATAATAAGGTTAGATAGATCGCTGGAATTTATTTGACAAATTCATCATATGTAGGAACTACCTTTTCTGCCTATTCTCTGTTCTGTTTCTGGGTTGAATTCGCTTCTCAATGACTCCTAAAATCTTCAATGCAATTGCGGTAATTATTAACAACACTTTTGACACCCTTATTGTGTCAAAGTGATAAGAACTTCTTCAACCTGAAATCCAGCCATCAGCATCCACAGCCATCCGGTATTGATTGGCCGTGAAACGCTCGATAGACGATCCAGTTCCGAAATCCCTCGCACCATTCGCGCTGCTTCATCGCCTTCCGCCGACCACTCCGAGATCCGGCCTCCGGATCGGGATGAGATTTTACTTTCGTTACCCTCCACGCTGGCTGGATGCTCATAACATTGATTGATGGGTTTTTGAATAACTGCGCGAGAGCGCACCGAGGAGCACGCACAGACAGAGTGGAGTTGTTGTTCTTCAAAACGGGGGTAACGGAGGTTCCGGAAAGGCAGCCGGCAGCGCGGTAACAAGTTTCAACTCGAAACCCCTATCCCGTGGCATCCATACCTCGGCCGGCGACGGCCGTGTCGATTTTCTTTTTTCTATATGAGTGGATTTTTTTCACGGGATAATGGAGAGTGAATTCCCCACTCTTCAATCATACAAATAAGATCCAGATGAGTTGGAGTTGATGATGATGATTATGGATGATGATGAGTGGTGTTGGGAAGAATGGGGTCGATTCCGATCCGGGGAAAAAGCCGAATAGTGGCTTCACATTGTGGCCTTCCCTCGGAATCCGAGGTTAATGATGATTTCTTTTATGTAATAAGATTGGTGAGCGCATTCATTCGAAAACAGAGTGCGAACATACAAAAGCATGCAATGATTGATCTATCTTGAACTTGAGGTCGTTGTGTTACCGTAAAGGTTTCGAG
Organism: Armigeres subalbatus; assembly: GCF_024139115.2. NCBI lineage: Eukaryota > Metazoa > Arthropoda > Insecta > Diptera > Culicidae > Armigeres > Armigeres subalbatus. Next base: position 99,574,953 of record NC_085141.1, read on the forward strand.
ATAAGGTTTGTTCACGACAAAATGTGGACACCAACCAACCAGCAGTGCAATTTAGAAAATACTTAAGCATACTTTAATTAATGACATGAGTGTATTACTTCTGCGTGAAAAATCTTCTTTTTTTGGGTGGAGATATCTGGTAGCTCAAATTGTCAAGACTGGGCCCGAACAGTCAAGTACGAGACACTGAAGACGGCCTTACTGTTGAGGTCGAAATACGTATCTGTCAATATACAATTAAGTGGTGGAATTTCAATGGGATTGTACAAACTCGTCTTATGACAAGTGAAGACATTCCACTAAAAAGCTCAAAATAATTTTCTTAATTCGAATCCAATCCAATTCCAACCCAAATCCAAACCAAATCCAATTAAATCCAAATACAATACAAATCCATTCCAAATCCGTACATTTAATCCAACTTTTAATTTCGCGTATAGTACACCATCAACCAGTTGCCATCAGCTAGTACTGCTAGCCTAAAACTCCAAACTAATCTTACGCATGATAAATTCGAACTTCCGAATAGTTTTGTAAAATCCGGCAACCCTATTAATTTGTCAAATTCCAAGATATCTGCTCCAACAGGTAATCCTGCTATGGGTACTAAGTCAGTACATTCCAAGATAAATTTCTAGAGAATATATTTGGCTTTACGAACAGTTTCGAACAGTACAGCATTGAATATTTCTCCATTTCTCTCAGATTTCGTTATATCATAGCTCAACTGGTAGTCTCTTGTACGTCGCCAAAAGTGGCTTCATCAAATCTAAATTTGTTTTAATCAAAATCAATACTCACAGGACTTTGACATTTTCTAGATAGCAAACCATTTTTCGTTGGTCTTCCATACGCATCTTGTAGTTTCACAAACTACAATACATATTTTTGGCCACTTTTCAGACACGCCTTATAGTTTTCTAAACCACAAACCATTTACACCGATCTTCCAGACGCGCATTGTAGTTGTGCAAATCACAAACCAATTTCTTACGATCTTCCAGTTATCTTTCAAACCCTCCACCTCAAATTTAGCAAACCACAAACCGTTTTCCCAGGGCCTTCGAGACGCGTCTTGTGATTTAGCAAACCACAAACCATTTTCCAACGGTCTTCGAGACGCGTCTTGTGATTTAGCAAACCACAAACCATTTTCCGACGGTCTTCGAGACGCGTCTTGTGATTTAGCAAACCACAAACCATTTTCCGAGGGTCTTCGAGACGCGTCTTGTGATTTAGCAAACCACAAACCATTTTCCGACGGTCTTCGAGACGCGTCTTGTGATTTAGCAAACCACAAACCATATTTCGACGGTCTTCGAGGCGCGTCTTGTGATTAAGCAAACCATAAACCATTTTCCGACGGTTTTCGAGATGCGTCTTGTGATTTAGCAAACCACGAACCATTTTCCGACGGTATTCGAGACGCGTCTTGTGATTTAGCAAGCCACAAACTATTTTCCTACGGTCTTTGATACGCGTCTTGTGATTTAGCAAACCACAAACCATTTTCCGACGGTCTTCGAGACGCGTCTTGTGATTTAGCAAACCACAAACCATTTTCCGACGGTCTTCGAGACGCGTCTTGTGATTTAGCAAACCACAAACCATTTTCCAACGGTCTTCGAGACGCATCTTGTGATTTAGCAAACCACAAACCATTTTCCGACGGTCTTCGAGACGCGTCTTGTGATTTAGCAAGCCACAAACCATTTTCCAACGGTCTTCGAGACGCGTCTTGTGATTTAGCAAACTGAAATATATTACTCGTCACAATTAAACCACTTGAATTCAACTCACCTAATGAAATCAGCGACAGGATCGAAAATATAGACTGACAGGATCGCCAAAATGTGTGGCCCTAAATGGCCGGAACGAAGTTATGACAGCGACTCTCCGTGGATGCGTGTGCACGCCGCGGAGGTCTGACTAGAAGAGGCAAAGTCATGGCTTGCTGCTCGCCGATTGACACGCTGATGTGTGAATCTATTAACACACGCTTTTTACTCAAACCCCACAAAAGTCACGCCACATTACACGGTTAGAGGCCGCATCTCACCATTCTTAAATCCGCCCCACGCTCGCCAAGTCGTTTTGTACCTGTTCAGCCCACTTCGCTCGCTGCGCTCCACCCCGTCTCCTACCTGCCGGATCGGAAGCGAATACCATCTTTGCAGGGTTGCTGTTCGGCATTCTTGCAACATTCCCTCCTCATCGTACCCTTCCGGCTTAAGCTATCTTCTGGATACTGGTTTACCGTAGAGCTGGGTGAGCTCGTGGTTCATTCTTCGCCGCCACACACCGTCTTCTTGCACACCGCCAAGGATGATCCTAAGTACCCATTTCTCGAATACTCCGATTGTTTGCAAGTCCTCATCGAGCATTATCCATATTTCATGTCCGTAGAGGACTACCGGTTTTATCAGCGTCTTGTACATGACACATTTGGTGCGGTGCTGAATCTTTTTGACCGTAGTTTCTTCTAGAGCCCATAGTAGGCCCGACTTCCACAGATGATGTGCCTTCGTAACATTGTTATCAGCCGCTAGCAAGGATCCAAGGTAGACGAATTCCTCGACCACCTCAAATAAGGTATCCCCGTCTATCGTAACACTGCTTCCCAGGAGGGCCCTGTCACGCTCGGTTCCGCTAACAAGCGTGTAATTTGTGTTCGATTCATTCACCACCAGTCCAACTTTTGTCGCTTCACGTTTCAGGCGGGTGTACAGTTCTGCAACCTTTTCAAATGTTCTGGATCTGTTGAAAATCGTACACCAGCTGTTACACCCGGCTCTCCGCATGACACCTTCTAGCGCAATGTTGAACAACAGGCACGAAAGTCCATCACCGTGTCTTATCCCCCGGCGCGATTCGAACGCACCGGAGTGTTCGCCCAAAATCTTCACACAGTTTTGCACACCATCCACCGTTGTTTTGATCAGTATGGTAAGCTTCCCAGGGAAGCTGTTCTCGTCCTTAACTTTCCATAGCTCTACGCGGTCCATACTGTCGTACGCCGCCTTGAAATCAATGAACAGATGGTGCGGCATTTTTGAAGCATTTGCCGTACAATAAAGATCTTTCTTGTAGATAGGGCTTATAACCCCTTCCTTCCACTCCTTTGGTAGTTGTTCAGTTTCCCAGATTTTGACTATCAGTTTGTGTAGGCAAGTGGCCAGCTTTTCCAGGCCCATCTTGATGAGCTCAGCTCCGATACCATCCTTACCAGCTGCTTTATTGATCTTTAGCTGTTGGATGGCATCCTCAACTTTCCTCAAGATTGGCTGGTTTTCTGGTTGGCTTCCATCGTCCACTGAACTGACGTAGTTATCTCCTTCGCTGCCATGACTTTCACTGCCTGTACTCTCAGCGCCATTTAAATGTTCCTTGTAGTGATGCTTCCACCTTTCGATCACCAAACGTTCGTTTGTCAAAATTCTCCCATCCATATCCCTGCACATACCAGCTCGCAGCACGAAGCCTTTGCGGAATGTGTTGAGTTTCTGATTCCATCTCCTCGCACTCCGCTTCTTCTAAGCGGCGTTTCTTCTCCTGAGAAAGGCGGGTCTGCTGTCTCCGCTTCCGTCCAAAACGTTCCGCGTTCTACCGAGTACCTTGCTACAGCGCGACCGCTTGCGCTGCTTCGTTCTCCTCCAGAATCTGTCTGCACTCTTCGTCGAACCAATCGTTCCGTCGACTTCGTTCCACATACCCGTTCTTTGGGGCGTCGTAATGGCCGCGTATGAAGTGGCGACATCAGGTTGCTTCAGTCGCTCTAAGTCGTACCGCGGCGGTCGTCGGTACCGAACATTGTTGATGACGGATAGTTTTGGGCGCAGCTTAACCATCACCAGATAGTGGTCAGAGTCGATGTTAGCGCCACGATAAGTCCTGACGTCGATAATGTCGAAAAGGGTGCCGTCCATCAATCAGAACGTGGTCGATTTGTGATTCTGTCTGCCGTGATGATCTCCAGGTGTACCGATACGGAAGGCTGTGTTGGAAGTAAGTGCTGCGAATGGCCATATTCTTGGAGGCAGCGCAATCACTTAGTCGTCCTAGGCCGTTCTCGTTCGTCAGCTGGTGAGCGCTGAACTTTTCAATAGTAGGTCTAAACTCCTCCTCTTGGCCAACCTGAGTGTTCAAATCTCCTATGATGATTTTGACGTCGTGGCTTAGGCAGCTGTCGTATTCACGTTCGCTGCGCGTAGAATGCGTCCTTCTCATCATCAATACATCCGGATCCTTCGACAATTGCCCCAGGCATTCAATCTGGGATTCTTTAGGAATTCCTGTAGAAATTCCGCAGAATTGCCAGTAAACATTCCTGAGAATTTCGCGAAAAATCTTCGAATTTCTTGTGTAAATTCCATAAAATTTTCCGTGAAAGTTTCGAATAATTTCTTGTGAAAATTTCAAAGAATTTCTCCAGGAATTCCACCGAAAATTTATACAGAAATTATACCGAAAATGAAATCAACAATGGAATTTTCGGAGGAATTCCTAGATTAATTCCCAAAGAAATCCTGAAAGAATTCCGGTGAAAACTTCAAGATTTCCACCGGCAGTTCCTCCAACAATTCCTCCAGGATTTCCTACGAGAATTATTCTGGTAGTTCTATCGACAGTTCCTACGGGGGTTCGTCTGAAAATTCTTCCGGGAATTTCTCCAGAATTTCCTCAGGGAATTCATTCAGGCTTTCTTTCTGGAATTCATTTAGGCTTCTTCAGGAATTCATATAGAAATTCCTCCAAAAGCTCCTCCGAGAATTTCTCTGGGAGCTCCTTACGGAATTCTCCGGGAGGTCCTCTGATGATGATGATGATGGTCCAACTACATACACCTACAAAGGTTTCAGCGATTTGTGTATAAGATGAATTCTCCAATATTTATTTCCGAGAATTCTTCTGGTAGTTTCACTGGCAGTTCCTCCGGAGGTTCTTTTGAAAATTTTCCCGGGAGTTTCTTCAAAAATTCCTCCGGAAGTTCCTTCGAGAATTGCTCCGAGAATTTCACCGGCAATTCCTCCGGGAGTTTCTCCAGGAATTCCTCCGGAAGTTCCACCAGTCTCTTCCAGGAAATCATTCAGGCTTTTTTCTGGAAATAATTTAGGCTTTCATTAGAAAATTCCTCTCGAAGTTCTGCCGATAGTTTCTCTGAAAGAAAGCCTGAATGAATTCCTGGAGAAACTACTGGTGGAACTCCCGGAGGAATTTTCAGAGGAACAGCCGGTGGAATACCCGGAGTTGAATTTCTAGAGGAACTTCCGAAATCCCATTTCCCATGAAATTCCTGCCAAATATCCTCCAGGAATTTCCTGTGAAGTTCCAGTAGGGATTCCCGGAGGAATTCTTGGAAAAACTCCTTGAGGAGCTCTTGGAGGAACCCCCACAAGCACTTCCGAAGTAATTCTCACAAGGAAATCCTGAAATAATTCTTGCAGAAGTTCATGAAGGAATTTCTGGAGAAATATCTGAAGAAATTCCCGGAAAAGTAGCAGGAGGAATTGATGCAGAAATTCTCACAGTAAATCCTGAAAGTATTCCCAGATAATTGCTGAAGAAATTACCGGATGAATTCCAGGAGATTTGTTCTGAAGAAATTCCTGGAAGAACTCTGGGAAGATATCCTGGAGAAACTCTCAAATTAATTTCCGAATGAAATTCTGGAGTAAATTCCGAATAAAGTTTGGAAAGAATTCTAGGACAATTCCGCGGAAAAATTCCGGAGAAATTCCAGAAGGAATTCCTGGAGAATTACCTGAAGGCATTCCCGGGAAAATATCTGGAAGAATTTCTGGGGAAATACTTGGACTAATTACTAGAGAAATTCCTAAAGAAATTTCTACAGGAATTCTTGAAGGATGTTCTGGAGTAATTGCGGAAAGAATTCCAGAATGAAATCCTAGAGTATTTCGCTATTGAATTTATGGAGGTATTCCCGGAAAAATTCCTGAAAGTTATCCCGAAGGAATTAAAGGAAGAGTTTCTGGAGGAATGCCCGGAGAAGTTCCTAGAAGAATTTCCGAAGGAATTTCTTATAGATTACCAAGTCAAATTATGGAGCAAAATCGGAGGATTTCCGTCTTAATTTTCTGAAAAAACTTCTAGTGGAATTTTGGGAGGAAATTCCGTATGTATTCTTGAAGGAACTCTCGAATGCATTCCTGAAGGGAAGATTAGCCGAAGAAGTTTCTAAAAGTAAAACATGGAGAGAAGAAAAGAAATCTTTATGGAATTTCCTCATGAACTTCCTAAAAAAAATAGGGAGAGGTTTCTAGAGAAGGAGTTACAGTTACATGAGAAGGATTTTCGAACGATTTTCAGAGGAATTTGTGGATAACTTTCCGGACTTTCCCAGGGGAGCTTCTAGAATGATTTTAAGGAGAATTCTTGAGCCCGAAATGTTTCGAGTTGTTTTGAACTTTCATATATTATGGATCCTGGATACCCTAATAAGTTTTTGGGAATTTCAACCACCTATTTCTGAATATGATTGGATCGTTAAGTGCACATGTTTAAGAGAATTCATTTCAGTACCTGTTCAATCTTTCCACCATTTAGGGGGGGGGGGTCTGCCCCCTCTGGCTACGCCCTTATCCATTTCGGGGACGTTCGTGCCGCAACATCCTACCCCTCGTGCCGTCTTTGCACTGGTTCTCGGCACCATGTTCATTGCCGGCAACGCAACACGTCCATTGTTATCCGTTTCACTACGATCACCACGTCCAGAATCTCCAGGTTGCAAACCGCTCTTCGCTCCAGTATCCCAGATGACGACTCCACATCCACCTGTCTTACTACGCCGTCCTTTCCCTGAACCACGCGACCACGAATCCATTGGTTGCGAATCTTGCCCGCAACTACCCGAACCAATGCTCCTTCCTTGATAGCAGGAACGTCGATGAACCATTTTGATCGTCGAGATATTATTGGCAAATACTTAGCGATCCATCGTTTCCAAAACGAGTCCAGTTTGTTCTGGATCATCTCCCAGCTTCCTCTTAACGCCTTTATGTCATCTACCGGTGTTATAACTGTTCCGCCTTGGCTAGCATTGTCAGGAATGATTCATCGTCCATCTTGCGTGACTCTGGCAATGTTCCGAGAGCTGTCTTGACGGAGCGGACCATCCGCTCTCAACATCCACCCATATGTGGAACTGCCGGTGGATTGAACCGCCATTTTGTCTGAGCGTCCGTGAAAGTGCTACTCAAGGTAAGATTGACGTCTCGCAGTCCGTTTTCAAGCTCCCCACTAGCGCCTATGAAGTTTGTACCATTGTCAGTGTAGACTTCTTGGGGCGCTCCTCTGCGAGCGATGAATCATCGAACCGCCTTCTTACACGGGTCGGTTGTTAAAGAGTGCACCACCTCCATGTGTGTTGTCCGAACCGTTAGGCACGTGAAGATGGCTACCCAGCTTTTGGCTGCACTGCGGCCTACTTTGACTAGGTAGGGTCCAAAGTAGTCAATGCCTACAAACGTAATAGGTCGAAGGAATGCTGTTACGCAACACCGAGGATGTAGACTCATCTTTGGTTCATCTACTGGAATAGCTTTGAAAACTCGGCACCACTGGCAACGTTCGCTATGGCTCGGATTTGTGCTCGAAGTTTAGGATGGTACAATCGCTGACGATTTTCGGTCACAATCGTTTCATTGTTAGCGTGACTAAACTTTCGGTGATACCAATCTATCAGCAAGTTCGTGATCGGATGCCTTCTAGCTAGAATAATCGGAAACTTGACATCATATTTCACGCAATCGGCAGCAGCAACACGGCCATCTACGCGGTATCGGTGCAAGATTAGCTAGCGGGCTGCTTCGGCTTACTGGTTCTCTATCTTCCGGTTCTAGTTCCATATTGCGTCTCAATGTAGCTACGTCATCTGGATAACAATCCAACTGGACCAATCGCCAGAGATGCTTCTCCGCATCCTGCAGATTTTCGCTACTGATGTTCTCGGAATCCTCGTTCAGTCCTCCTTTGATTCGTTGCAAAGCCTTCTCGCTGAACCGGTAGATATACGCCACAGTCCGTAAGAGTCGCTCATATTTGGAAAATCTAGAGATGTCAATCATGGGAACTGACAAAATGTGACTGCAAACGTACGCTTATCTCAACTCGTCTTGTGTGTCTTCCACTATACTGAACCAGTCTACCGGCCAATCATCTTCTTCATTTGGTCCACGTATCCATCCGTCATCGGGCTTGCAGTTTGGACCTTTACCCCCTTTCGTAGCTTCGTCAGCGACGTTGGCCTTCGTTGTCAACCAACGCCATTCGCTAGTTCTGGATAGCCTCATGATCTCGTTGACTCTGAAAGCTACGTATTGCGTTTAACGGCGAGTGTCTGACTGGATCCAGAAGATCACGGTACTAGAGTCGCTCCAAAAGTACGTACGCCTAATCTTCACCGAATGACCGTCGGCCATTGCCTTTCGCAGGCGGGCAGATGTAAGTTGTAGTGGAGCTACTTTTGTCTTGGATGAGACTAATGTACAACGTATTTGTCCACGGTCTCGAACACGAAAATAGGCTGCAGAGGAGTATGCTTGTGCACTTCCACTCTTTCCAACGTTTGAATAGGTCGCCTGGGATCTGCTCGCCCTCCAAACATCTTGCAGCAGAATCTTGCCTTAAACAACTAGCGATCCTACTAGCCCCAATGGATCATAGATCTTCATAATGAAGCTCAGTACCTTCCTTTTTGTCGAAGCGATGTCGCTTACTATCCGTGTTCTGAACGTGAAGTAAAATAGATCTTCGCTTGGGAGCCATGATATACCAAGAACTCGCTCGAAACCATTCTGGCTATTCATGAAAAGGTCTTTTTCAGCAGCTGGACTCACTTCACCGATTGCTACTAGGAATGATGAGGATTGCGTATATGAAAGCCCGTCTTTTTGTGGACTTCAGTCACCTCCAATGCTAACTCGACTGCCTCTTCCTCCGTATCGACGTTCCTGCTATCAAAGAAATAGCATTGGTTCAGGTAGTTGCGGACAGGCGGATGTGGAGACGTTATCCGGGATACTGAAGCGAAGCGCGGTTTGCAACCTGACGGCAATTCTGGATGTTGGTGATCGTAGTGAAATGGATAACAATGGACGTGGTGACGTTGCCGGCAATGAACATGGTGCCGACGAACCAGTGCAAAGACGGCACGAGGAGGTGGATGTTGCGGTACAAACGTCCGTCGATTCGTGATCGAACGAACGTACAAACGACATACCCCCATCGCAGCTAAACCAAACGTAGACCCAATCGCAGGATTAGTCGATAGGGATGACAGAGAAAAGTCACCCGCACTCAAAAAGTCACTCACCTTCTCAAACGCAGTCTGGAAGCGCGACACATCCATGACCACAATGATCGGTATACACAAGTTTCTTTTTTTTTTGCTTTGTTACCACATGAACGTAACCTTTCGTTTCGAAGTCGGCCATCTGTTGTCGTACGCTTTCATAGAGCTGTGGATCTTTTTCTAGACGTCTCTCGAGACATTTTATGCGACGTTCGGCCATCGATCTACTGTCCGGGAAATCGATACAATCTTGCTTCCAAAGTAATCCGGTTTCAAAATTCCCGCTTTCCGTCCGTACTGTTGTCTCTTTGAGGATCCGGCGGGCTCGTTGTTCCTCACTGCCCTCCAAATTGGGAGCGACGGCCACTCCAAGGCTCTCTACCGAGAAAAACTCACGTACGTAGTCGTGCAGATCGTGGTCGATCGTATCAGCACAAATGTGCATTTGCCGATGTTGGAGTTTCCGTTCTCCCCCTCGTACGCGGCCACATACAACCCAGCCGATACAAGTCTTTGTAGCGATTGGTTCATGCTCGTTTCCTTCACGAAGCTTCATTAGGGTAAGCAGGTGCGAGTTACTCAATCCAATGAGCAGTCCAGGAACGGCCCTCTCGAAACTTTTGACAGGGAGATGGCGCAGGTGCTCGAACTCCTTTGATCGAAATCCAATGACTGCTGTGGCAACCCCAGATTCTTGACGGTGTACACGCAAGAAAATTGACTCCTTAAATGTATATGGAACGACACATACGTGGCTCATATTTTCATTCTCATTGATTTTATTTGTCCCTTATATCCATCATACTTGTGGCACATACCTTGTATGTGCGCTGGACTTAAATAAAATGCTTCATTGAATGTGCCCCGAGCATTCGCCGACCAACAGATCTGGTGGAGTCAAGTCAAACAAAAAATGGCGCTTTTAGATTTTAGTCGCGGCTGCTGCTGTTCCACACATTTCTACTGCGTTGGAAAAATGCGAGTTAGCATTCAATCCTATAGCTTCTTACTTTGAATTGGTAAGTAAATTAGGTATTATTATTATGAAGGAAGCGTCTATAATATATAATTGTACCCACACAGTGCTTCGTGAAAATCCGCCGATGGAGTTAGCTGCTGGTAAACAGGAAGCAATTCGGAATTATATCGTCCAATGTTTCTGTCCTGAAATATGCTGCTGATCCGGAGAAAGAGCTCCTGCCCCGGATGCTGGAAACAAAGAAACGTGTTTCCATTTTGCAGATCATGCAAAGCACAATCACCGTATTCACAATTTCGGTTTCGTCCTCATACTTCCGGATTGCCAGTAAATTGTTCCGAATTCCTCAGTAGCTGATCCAGAGCATCGAAGTGCTCATCGGGTTCAAAAAGTTTAACCATTAGCGTTAAGGCCCAAACACAATGTCAGCGGAACGGCAACGGAAACGGCAAATTTGACAGAAAATATATGAGCTAACTGTGAAATTTGCCGTTTCCGTTCCGCTGACATTGTGTTTGAGGCTTTACACTTTTATTTTTCATTTTCATTAATAAACATGCGTCTTGCACTCATTGAAATTTCTCTGTGTTTATATTATTCGTTCTTTCCTAAACGTATATTGCATAATAAAATAGTAAATATACAACAAAAACCAGCGATTGAAATGATTTGATAAATGAATATATTTCATTTATAGATTCTATCAAAAGTATGTGTCATCTTCATGAATGCCATTTACTACACTGATGAATTTGATGAAAATGAAGATTGGAGGTAATCCATTGAATTCACACATACCTTTCATAAGTTAAACCCCATTGCAAAAATCCATGTGGGTTTTCACATGAATCGAATGACCATTTTGTCTTGAGTGTACACTTCGGACAGACTGAAGCGTTTGTCGCTTCCGAGCTCCGAAATACTCAGCGTATCTATTTGCGTAGTTTCGATTTTCTTGTTGATTCTACTTGTCCAATGGATACACAAAGAATGGGCTCTGCCGGTTACTCCAAGTTCGTTCGCAATCGTTTGCTCCACGAGTGTTGCAAACGAACCATCATCTAGAAAGGCATAAGTGTTCACTACACCATTCTTTCCGTGCAATGTCACTGGCAGGATCTTTAATAACGTCGACGAAATCGGTTGACGGTGGATGGTGACAGTGGCCCGGTGGAAATCGCCGGCAGCTTCGTAGGAGCTTCATAGTGCAGAAGGCGATGATGGCATTTCTCGCAATCATTGATTCCACAAATCTCACCTTCACATAGCCAACGGTTATGGCATAATTTATTGTCCTTGACAACATTCCACCGACCGTCGATAAAAAGCTTCTTGAAGGCTGCACAACTTGCAGCAGTATGGTCGTAAACATTGCATATGGGACAGTGTTTAGTTGATCCGCCACGATTGTATTTATCGCTAGAGTCACTGCGCTTGAACTGCGGGCTGCAGTCGACGGATGAACAGCACAAACTTTGTCCTCAAGGTTTAGCCGCTGCTTCAACGAACTCCGAAAAGTTCAGCCCCGTAACATGCAGACATCGACAGGCTGATAAAATACGGTACATTACCACGTCCTGAAATTCCATCCAGAATTCCTATAGTTATCTCTTAGGAAATTCACCCAAAAATCCCTTCAACGGGTATTCATCCAGGAATTCCTCCACTATTTTCTCCAAGAATTGCTTATCAAATTTAGAAAATAAAGCAGAAACTCCTTCGAAAACTGTGACTGGAAGAAATTCTGGGGGAATTTGTCGAAGTCCAATAGTGTTATATACCAATCTTCTAAGCTCAATGATTTGAGACGGTGTGTGTGCGACCTTTTATCTCTTCAGACCTTTTGTTCCTTTCGTCCTTTTGTACTTTCGAGCTTTGATTGTAGAATATTTGATTCTTGTCATTGATTCTAGAATATTTTTAATGTCTAACAATGAATCTAAAGCCCCAAACGCAATTCAGCGGAACGGCGACGGAAACGGGAAATTTGACAGAAAATATTTGGGCTAACTGTCAAATCTGCCGTTTCTGTCGCTGTTCCGCTGTATGCTGTATTGCGTGACGGCCTTTAGACTCAAAAGTAACAAATTTATCCGCATTGCGCCCTATGTACCCTTCATAGCGTGTCTAGATTTTATCGTTAACAAACATTTAATTGGGTTTTCCCAGCAAGTGATAGTAATCAACATTTTTGACTAACAATTTCCGTTATGTTCAACAATTAACTTTCATAACGATTTGGAATAATTCCAAGAATAAATAATGTCATTATAAGTAGAATAGTTGTAAGGTAAATTAAGCAATTAAATGATGACGAATCATAATGATGTATGTTGCAACATATTCCATAACATAACAACAACTATTACTCGATAACTGCAAGCCCTGAGCATGCATCAGACGAGGGTTGCACTGCAGTTGTCGAACGTGCCCACGTTGAACCAGGTGAGAAAATCACCTCACTTGATCAGATGGACCATCCGACGAGTGCGTGGAGTCTCGAAGCCACAATCGAGTATGCGCTTCGACTTAAGACAAGTGGATTCGTTTGAGAAGAAACTGAAGGTGTTCCACTCGAGACGTTTAGACAACTGTTTATTTCGATTGGCTGTCGAAAGAGAAACATAAAAGATGATTCCTCAGCGCTGGCACTAATGATCACAAAATAAATACATTCGTGTAAAGTTTTCAGAGGAGTTTAGGCGCCACTGCGGTTTTCTCTGTTTCTTGAGGAGCTCTAACTCGACATAACACCTCTAGATATATATATTGTTGGGACGTTAAAAAAAAGATACTTTCCTCCCCGACGGGGAATTGAACCCCGGTCTCCCGCGTGACAGGCGGGGATACTGACCACTATACTATCGAGGATTGATGGTAATACTGAAGTTGAATGCCTACTTGAACGATGAAGCTGACAAACGTAAATACAAAATAGAAACATATTTTACTGAAAGCGAAAGGAGAAAAAATGTAGTCCTCTATATCGGCAAAATAATTTGATTGCATCGGCCGGGAATCGAACCCGGGCCGCCCGCGTGGCAGGCGAGCATTCTACCACTGAACCACCGATGCTTGTTGAAAAAACACTATAAATATTCTGACCCGAACACCAGAAAGTAACGATCAAACGATCAGTAGATCAAGATTGAGGGAACGCAATACGCATACGTTGTAAAGATTTGCGTATTCCTAACACATGTCGAACACACTTTTCTGCACGATTCTAGAGAATAAAAATAGCACAAAGTTACCTACACACACGTTTCCAAACGTAGGTAAATATAGACCGGGGTGAACAGCGAACCGGCATAAATAAAAATCACGGCTTTCGATTCCACTCGACTCATCCAACCCATCCAACCGAAGCGGTTTATAGATGTGTGAATAGAACGGCAACGAAAACGAGGCAAAACAGAAAAAACAAACTTCATCCCATACAACACATAAACGACGATGCTAAATTAAGTCCGAGAGATAAGATTTCCGATTGTATACACACATCCACGACGGCAAGCTCGAATCCATAACCGTTCTTGTGTAGGGTAGAAGAGCCGGCGGTAGTTTAGTGTGGCTCCGGCTTGGACTGCGGGAACAGTGCGCCAATCTCCGCCGGCTTGGTCCATTTGGAAGGGTATTGTTCAGATTGGAAGAGAACGACATGCTGGACTGTGGAGTGGACACACTGCTCGAAAGCTGTTTATGTCGTCGTCGTTGTTGCATCTCCAATGAAGCCAGAATTCTATGGAAGCGTTGTATCGATTTGCAGAACTGATGAATTATGGATGCGGTTTAACGACTTGTATGTGGTTCTTTCTTAAATAATTCAGTATTTGTGGAATATTATGTTTATCAGTTTAGCATAACACAAATTGATAAGGTTTGTTAGTTAGTTAGTTAGCCAAGTTCGTTAGTTCAAACAAAGCCTGGACTAACATTTAGAATTATCAGAATAACACCCTCGTCCAACTTTCAAATCGTAAAAAAATGAATGTACAAACCCAACATTCGCTATTAAATAAAATGGATGAAATTTGTATCCATGTAAGCCATTTACAACAAAACCTTATTGGATGTCCACTACAAAGCTTTTATGCGCATCGCTCCTGCATTTTTCTGAGAAATCTAATGCTTAGTAAGCATTGCTTACACAATCTCCAGCGGTTCTTCATGAAAGGCTTATTCAGTCCCGTGGTCGTCGTTTACAGAACCTAGTTGTTCCAGCTAACAGAACGTTATGTTATGGCAGTTCACTGTTCGTCCGAGGTGTGGTTTATTGGAATTCGTTACCGTCCGCGGTAAAACGTTCTACGTCGGAAGCAAGTTTCAAGAGAGGCTGCATCGATTTTTGGAACCGCCTTAGATAATTGATGTTACAAATAGTTAAATTAGTTAGTAATAATTATGTTTTATTAAGAAATTATGTTCGTTTATGTATCGTTTGCTAAATCGGAGGTAGTAATTATCAAAAAGATTTATATCTTACACTACTGGACAATAAATGAAATGAAATGAAATGAAATGATTGTATAGTTTACCTCCTTCAACATAGGTATAATAATACCCCAAGAACTACGCAAACAAGTTCTGTTATAATAATACTAAGATTGTAGTCATTGATAATTGTTTTTGAATCTTTATTAAACTGTTTTTTAAATGAGTATAAAGTTCATCACTGGTCATTGATAATTGATGAGATATTGATTACCAAATCAATACCAATACCCAAAGTTATGTTGAATTTGTAATGGCCATCTTAACTCCTGAAAATACCTCAATGCCATACTTACTTATTTGAGTGAAGTGCAATAAAAAATCATAATGATAGGAACGCAAAAGACGGAATTCTAATTGGGGGTAAAAAACAAGTTTTTCCTGCATTTCCAATTCTAACAGTTACTGCTAGACTAGTCAAGTTGAAGGTACAAAATTGAAATGGAAACGGTACGGAAATCCATTTCCTGTTCTAGCGATTGCTGGAACATGAGAAATATAGAAAAAGATACAAAGTAAGAGAATAAAATGCCATATGACTACCAAGCACACTTTTCTGAACACATTAGTTTTCAAATCCCAAATTACTGTAACTGACGAGACTTTTAAATCCCACATATCCTAAGATATCTAACAAAACTGGTTGTTTCATATATCACCTCCTAGTGGATCTAATCCACGCTAAACAGATATAGCGTAACTATTTTTTAGAAGTTTTAACCACTATAAGTTTAACACTTAAAATGCCAGAACGACACTCACCTTGTTCACATTGCTCGTTCTCTATAATGCGCTAACCGATTTTCATAAACTCGGGCTTTCCACAAAGGGAATTAGTAGGGCTCTCTAGGCGGGATTAGGTACATACCTACCATATATTGTCATATTTCTTAAAATCTTACCACGTGATATATCAAACTAATGTGACCAGCAAGCGTCCTGCGAAACGCGGGACGCCTATCTGTATTACGTCACTAACTTGAAAATTTACACGAAAGAAGTGCATTTCACGTAGATTTTGGCCCAACAAAATATTTAAAAATATTTGAGAGATCGTATAAATTAATATAACTTTGGAAAATTAAGTTGAAAAATGCAGTGTCCTGCGAAACACGAGACGTCTGGTCACATTAATCAAATCATGCCAGACAGAATGGGAAAACATCACAAATAACTGTAGATTGATATGCAATCTTTTTTTAGTAACATTAAACTTTCTTGAGTTCAGTTCGTCAGATTTACAATCATGTAGAAGCATAATGCATGTTCCAAACTAAGCTTAGGTCGTTCTGCTCGGAATAAAGACATCAAATGGTATATGTGAAGACTTTTCGTATTTCTCATAGTGACATTCCGGAATTCACGAAACTTTCTTATATTTAGGTGGTAAGGTCGACACAGTAACGGTCTCGAAATAGTTCATAACATATATCTAAAATCCTATTAACAGATCTTGGATTCTTGACCAGATATGTGACATTTTCAAAGCTCATAAACGCAAGGAGGGGCCCAGGTTATGAATATAAACAAGGTGAGTGTTGTCCTGGCCTTTTTAAGGACTAAACCACTATAGTACCGTCCACAATAGACGTAGAGGAGAGGGAAGAATCTAAGATTGTAAGACTGGCCATAATATAGTGTGAGGAAATAGGCTGAGCTGAGGGCGGGGAACATAAAAAATAGAGAAATATAATTTTGCTAATAGAAAAGTGTAAATGATCCATTCAACCTCCTTTAATGTTTTACTTAGTTTTTATGCGCATTATCCCACTTCAGGACGAACATCATCTCATCTTTCTCCGTCTTACGAATGCAGCCGTCTTATCCCAAACCAGAGAGTTTTTGAACTCCTCTCATGGGCCGCAACACATCTACGTAGCGCTTTGACGATATTAGGCTCGCCTTTGTCTCATCCACTTCTAAGTGCAGCTCGTTGCAGCTCCACATCTTAGCTTATTTGCTGTAGATCTTGCGGCCTCCCTTGAACGACATGGTTATGTCCATAATGTCCATGAACACGTCAATTTTTGGGAGCACGCCCCTCTCCGCACGGTCAGCACGTTTTATATGATCTTTGTATTTGTATTTGTCAGAGTGACCCCGTCCATTTTCCATTCTGCGCGCACATCCTCCGACTCACCATCTTCTTCTCCACCGTTCATCGGTGGACGCAGGGTTGAGCTTGCTAGGACACTCTTATTGGACCCATCTTATCGCTACCTTCACCTCCTGCACGTCATATTAGAGGCTTCAGTGCGGGAATGTTGTTTTGCTACTTCGTACTACGGTCTCCAATTAGCTTTGCGAGCATAGGCGTATAAATGACAAGTTCGATGGCGGTCTAGGCTGTTTTCAGGTGGGAAATATTCTCGAAACCCTGGGCATAGTGTAAACTTTGCAATTCAAATAAAGTTTATACATCAGGCTTCCCATGAAACTTTGAGGAATTTCGGAAACTACCAAACCTCTTCAAAGAAGGGTTCCGAGCATCTTGAAAGGAGGCTTCCGAGCCTCTTAAAAGAAGGCTTCCGAGCCTTTTGGAAGAGGGCTTCCGAGCCTCTTGAAAGGTGGCTTCCGAGCCTCTTGAAAGAGGCTTCCGAGCCTCTTGAAAGGAGGCTTCCGAGCCTCTTGAAAGGAGGCTTCCGAGCCTCTTGAAAGAGGCTTCCGAGCTTCTTGAAAGGAGGCTTCCGAGCCTCTTGAAAGAGGCTTGAGCCTCTTGAAAGAGGCTTCGAGCCTCTTGAAAGGAGGCTTCTGAGCCTCTTGAAGGTGGCTTCGAGGCCTCTTGAAAGAGGCTTCCGAGCCTCTTGAAAGGAGGCTTCTGAGCCTCTTGAAAGGAGGCTTCCTGAGCCTCTTGGAAGGAGGGTTGGGAGCCTCTTGAAAGGAGGCTTCCGAGCCTCTTCAAAGGGAGGCCTGAGCCTCTTCAAAGGAGGCTTCTGAGCCCCTTCAAAGGAGGCTTCTGAGCCTCTTCAAAGGAGGCTTCTGAGCCTCTTCAAAGGAGGCTTCAGGCCTCTTCAAAGGAGGCTTCCAGGCCTCTTCAAAGGAGGCTTCTGAGGCCTCTTCAAAGGAGGCTTCCAGAGCCTCTTCAAAGGAGAGGCTTCCTGAGCCTCTTCAAAGGAGGCTTCTGAGCCTCTTCAAAGGAGGCTTCCTGAGCCTCTTCAAAGGAGGCTTCCTGAGCCTCTTCAAAGGAGGCTTCAGGCCTCTTCAAAGAGGCTTCTGAGCCTCTTCTAAGGAGGCTTCCGAGCCTCTTCAAAGGAGGCTTCAGGCCTCTTCAAAGGAGGCTTCCGAGCCTCTTGAAAGGAGGCTTCCTGAGGCCTCTTCAAAGGAGGCTTCCTGAGCCTCTTCAAAGGGAGGCTTCTGAGGCCTCTTCAAAGGAGGCTTCCTGAGGCCTCTTCAAAGGAGGCTTCCGAGCCTCTTGAAAGGAGGCTTCAGGCCTCTTCAAAGGAGGCTTCGAGCTTCTTCAAAGGAGGCTTCTGAGCCTCTTCAAAGGAGGCTTCCGAGCCTCTTGAAAGGAGGCTTCCGAGCCTCTTCAAAGGAGGCTTCCGAGCCTCTTCAAACTTGAAAGGAGGCTTCCGAGCCTCTTCAAACTTGAAAGGAGGCTTCCGAGCCTCTTGAAAGGAGGCTTCCGAGCCTCTTGAAAGGAGGCTTCCGAGCCTCTTGAAAGAAGCTTCCGAGCCTCTTGAAAGGAGGTTTTCGAGCCTCTTGAAAGGAGGTTTTCGAGCCTCTTGAAAGGAGGTTTTCGAGCCTCTTGAAAGGAGGCTTCCGAGCCTCTTGAAAGGAGGCTTCCGAGCCTCTTGAAAGGAGGCTTCCGAGCCTCTTGAAAGGAGGCTTCCGAGCCTCTTGATAGGAGGCTTCCGAGCCTCTTGAAAGGAGGCTTCCGAGCCTCTTGAAAGGAGGCTTCCAGGCCTCTTGAAAGGAGGATTCTGAGCCTCTTGAAAGGAAGCTTCCGAGCCTCTTGAAAGGAGGCTTGAGGCCTCTTGAAAGGAGGCTTCTGAGCCTCTTGAAAGGAGGCTTCCGGGCCTCTTGAAAGGAGGCCTGAGCCTCTTGAAAGGAGGCTTCCGAGGCCTCTTGAAAGGAGGCTGAGCCTCTTGAAAGGAGGCTTCTGAGCCTCTTGAAAGGAGGCTTCCGAGCCTCTTGAAAGGAGGCTTCTGAGCCTCTTGAAAGGAGGCTTCCGGGCCTCTTGAAAGGAGGCTGAGCCTCTTGAAAGGAGGCTTCCTGAGCCTCTTGAAAGGAGGCTTCTGAGCCTCTTGAAAGGAGGCTTGAGCCTCTTGAAGGAGGCTTCTGAGCTCTTGAAAGGAGGCTTCTGAGCCTCTTGAAAGGAGGCTTCCGAGCCTCTTGAAGGAGGCTCTGAGCCTCTTGAAAGGAGGCTTGAGCCTCTTGAAAGGAGGCTTCTGAGCCTCTTGAAAGGAGGCTTCCAGAGCCTCTTGAAAGGAGGCTCTGAGCCTCTTGAAAGGAGGCTTCCAGGCCTCTTGAAAGGAGGCTCTGAGCCTCTTGAAGGAGGCTTCCGAGCCTCTTGAAAGGAGGCTTGAGCCTCTTGAAAGGAGGCCTGAGCCTCTTGAAAGGAGGCTTCCTGAGCCCTCTTGAAAGGAGGCTTCCAAGCCTCTTGAAAGGAGGCTTCCAAGCCTCTTGAAAGGAGGCTTCCAAGCCTCTTGAAAGGAGGCTTCCGAGCCTCTTGAAAGGAGGCTTCTGAGCCTCTTGAAAGGAGGCTTCCGAGCCTCTTGAAAGGAGGCTTCCGAGCCTCTTGAAAGGAGGCTTCCGAGCCTCTTGAAAGGAGGCTTCCGAGCCTCTTGAAAGGAGGCTTCCGAGCCTCTTGAAAGGAGGCTTCCGAGCCTCTTGAAAGGAGGCTTCCGAGCATCTTGAAAAAAGGCTTCATAGTCTTTTAAAAAAAGGCTTTCAACCCTCTTGAAAGGAGGCTTATGTGCCTTTTGAAAAAAGGCTTTTGAGCCTCTCGAAAGGAAGATTACGAGCGGCTCGGTGGCTGAAAGTATGCTTCCAAGCCTCTTGCAATAAGCTACTAAATTTTTCGAAAAACTAAACTTTCATGCCTCTCAAATGGAGGCTTCCGAACCAGGGATGAGAAATATAAAACTTTAAAATCAATCTGGGTAGATCAACACGCAGTCTTACATTTAAATTGCCCATTGATTAGAACTCGCCAGCGAGTAAGAATCGTTTGAAAATTGTATCTTGATTAGAAACATTTACCTCTAGTTTTCATGCTCTATTACTTCTCACCATGAAAGCATAACGCATAATAGAACTAACGTAATATTATTATTATTTTTTTTGTTTATTATCGTTTGAGTCAAAAATTTTACCCGTAATGCTGGGTAGACACCTTTACGTGGTGTGTTACGGGGTAAGATCTACCACGGTTACATTGCCAGCTACAGGCAAATCCTGACCCAACGAATACCTTCCTCATTATCCAACTCCGTGGTACTTATGAGGGTGTCGCTAAGTCGGTGGCCTCTCGTTAAGTAAGTACTACATCAACACTTTCTTCCTCTCCCTAGTTACGGTGAAGATGGGCGTGGCCAGGAGTAGTAATCCTCATGCTTTTGCTATTTTTGTTTAAGAATCAAGGACCACTTCCCTTTTTATTTCTGATGAGGATCTCAAAAGTAAAACATGAGTATCACTAGTGTCCAATCTACGAATTACACCGTAACAATGCTAATGCTAATGCTAATGCTATGCTATCGTTTGAGTCCAAAATTTGAGTAGTAATCGTGTTCGACAAATCGACTACTGTTCTCATTTGAAAATTTCTCTAATGAAAATTGCAATCAATATCGTCTGAAAATGATTCAGCACAACCTAGTTCCAAACCTTTAGATTCAAGTTTTTAGTCACTCGACGTTTTGTCCTTTTAATCTTTTGTCCCAAAGCCCTATTTTGTACTGGATGCAGTGGGCAGGATTCAACAGTTCTTAGTTTACTGATCAAAGATAAAAAGAAAATATTAAAAACTGGAAGAGGAAAAATATTGAACATGAGAAAGTTAAACCAATTAAACACAGAAAATTAGAAAACAAAAAAATGATAAAAAAGCACATATAAAAAGGCTGGAACACCCTGTTAGGTGTATAACATTGATTTTTGGTTAATTCTGTTATAAAAGAAAAGGATAAAAATAAAAATTTGAAAACAAAAATGTTGGTCTAACATGCACTAGCACTACTTTGCGGATAAACTTCAAACTAAACAATTTTTCAACATATCGGTTTACAATCCCCGAACACGTTTGTAGAAGATGGCAAGTCCAACAGATCCTGAGATTTTGAACTAAACTGATCTCTCACATACAGCATCGTCACCTTGCAGATAAATTATGAGCTAAACAGTTTCGCGACATATAGATTTCCAATGCTCGAACAACTTTATAGAAATCGGCAACTTTCAAATCAAACAGATCCCAATATATTAAACCAAACTCTCATATACGCCTTACGGATGAATTCTGAACTAAACAGATTCTCGACATATTGGTTTCCTATCCTTTATATATAGAAGACGGCAACTTCCCAAATCCCACAGATCCTGAGATATCGAACCAAACTGGTAGGTTCATAAACACTAGTGCCGTTAAGGGGAAGAATTCCGATTCATTTTTCCTTGGCCGCATGGAATCATAGATGGATTCAGAATTTGTTTCACAAAATCACGTTGATATAATTTTAATTGGCTTCAGTATAACGGATTTTCAGACTGTTGTTTATGCGAGTTCTTGTGTTCTTGTGAAAGTTGAAGCGAGTTGCGGAAGGTTAATAGAGCTACCGCCATTTCTGGTTTCCCTCACACTTGCTCGTAAGAACATTTTTTGTGGAATTGACCATTGCTTACAAATAACTTGAATAATCGATTGTTTCCTACTAAATACAAAAGCTGTACAAAGTGGTTTAAAACCTACCTATCTGTCCCGGCACACGTTGGCTTACATATTAGATGAGAACTTCCTTTTTGACGAAGTTCGACGCAAATCTTGATTTTAGTTTTTCACGATTTTATTCGTTTAATTCTTAGATTCCATAAATCCGTCGGAGATCAAACTAACGTAATTGCTGAAGGAATAAATAAAGTCTGTCCAGCATTTTCAACTCACGCCGATACGACACAGACTAATTCAATTTCAAAATAGATATATGCCTTACGAAGTTAATCTTAAGCTATGAAACCAATATGACCATGGAAACAGATGGGATATAAATGTCTTAGAAATGATAACTTTAATTCATTCCATACACTGTGAATCCAGTTGAGTTCATTCCACAAACAACGATTTCAAAGTACCGTCGGCAAATCGTTAAACCCTGCAAACATACAATCAACGACATGTCTTATAGGTCTTGCACAGCCAAACCCCGGAACGGTTTATTGAACTCCCATTTCTAAGAAGACTTTCATCTTAGGCACTCGTTCCCCCAAAGCAAGTGACGTAACGCACATGTGAACGCCTGTATCCACTTTCCACTGGGAGCTCATAAAAATTCCACCTCGCTAGAAGGATGGGGTCGAGGCTCGTCCTCATGAAAAGGGAAAAGAGGAAAAACCAATTTTCTCACTTCTGGTATCTAGTCTGAAAGGGAAAGTCCCGTCCCGATGCCGCCCACCTCACCCTCCACCCTATTGTCTTGCGGCTGTTAGACTTCTCTTCTATCGCTGCCGGCAGCAATTGATAACATTTTTATCGTCTTCTCATAGTTGTTCCACCAGCTGATTTCCATCTCCACCCAGCTACGGACGTCGAACGAGTTCAAAATCCGCGGCGTGCCATTCCACTCTTGGAACGAAACGTCGCTCACATATCGTCGTCGGGCGGGTTTCAGACGAGACAGCTCCTCCCCCAAGCGGTAAAGCCATCCCATTCGTAACGCGCGCGTCTTCATCGTTCGTTCGTTCGTTCCCTGCCCGACCGGCGGCGGCGACTGCTTAAAATACTCATGTTTTTCGACGTTCGCTTTAAAGCCAAAAAAGGAACTCGCTGGCCACCCGCCGCCGCCCGGCTGCTCCCGCCGGAACAACCAGTATCAGTACGACGAACGAACATCATCAACAGTAGCAGCCAGCATAAAAAAGGAACAGTTCCCTACGAAACGTTAGGAAGGAGTGGAGGTGAAGGTGGGAGGACAAAAATTCAACGCGAGCAACCTTCCATTGATCAACACTTTGCGAGCTTTTCCCATCGCACCGAAAAACGACAACTCACCAATACAAGGACTGGAAATCAGCTGTTCTGGAAGCATGTGTGCCAGCAGAATGGGGTACACTGGCGCTGTTTAATCGGGCCGTGGTCGGTGTTTGTGAGCAAAGCGATAGAGTGGACCGCCTTGCAATGCATTCATACAGGATAGGACTTCTGCAGAGAGGAATGACGACACCGACGGTGATGGGTTCGTTCAACGATGTCATGCACAGTATTAGTAGTCGGTGGAAATGCATTGTGAGTGTGACCAGCGAGTTGCCCACCGATCGAGCGGCTGACCGGTATGGCGACGGGTGAGTGTCTCTCCCGCTCTTGCTGTTAGTGGATGACCACTGGCGTTACCATCCGGGGTGACGAAGGTGCCCCGTGTACCCCCGTAGGATAAGTAAATTTTGTGTAAAATTAGGTGTGTTGTAAGAGTAAAATCAGCAGTGATTCAAATCGTTCGGGGCTGTCAGTTTGAATAAAAATCTGAAACATTGAATTTCCCAGCAGCTGTTCTAGATTCAGTTTTTATACCAGTCAACTGTCAAAAAAATAAAACTGGTATAACGCTCCGTTCTATTTTCTGCAGATTTGAACCACGATTGAATCACGAGATTCAAATATTTTTCAATTGTTTTGGTGTATGGATGCGTCATTTTATTTACGGATCAATCCACTTTGCAATTCCGGCGCCTTTCTTGGCAGTAACATAATGATTTCAATTAATTGAAAATTTGAAAAACATGAATAGAACACTGCTGGGGAAACCAGCGAGATTGTTCTATTTTGCTCCAGATGCAAACTAGAATAGTGGTCGAAAATTTAGAATCAAACTGAATCACTCCTGATTTCACCCTAACTACGCCAGTTATCATCAGATTTCGACAATCCAGAAGTGCCTGAACTAAAAAAATAATGCAGTTTCACGGTATGTCCATGGAACCGACAAGGGCCATCAGATACAGGAGATATTCCGGGTTTTCGGAGGAAGGTTCTAACCCGTAAATTTGAGGAGGATATTAGGATAAGTTGCGGTTTAAAATTTTAATAATAGTAGTAACCACCAGGGTTTGCTGAAATCGCTTCCAATAGATAACGAACAAAGATAAAATAAAGGCAAAAACTGTACCGAATCATTACAAGCCACGATAACAAATTTATCAAACTTGTATACAAGTGCGATAAAAACAAAATCGGATAGGCAGCCCCCACAGAGAAGTGATGATTTTCGCTTTGTTTTTGCTCATTTTGTGTTGCGTACCGCACAGCTTTGTAGAACAAGTTTAAATGCATCATCAGAACCAGTGCTCCCCGCATTAGGAGCGTTTTAAAAGAAATGTATCATTGTGTATACGCCCCCCAACCCCCCGGTGCTTTATCATGACAGCTTGCGAAAAAGTCTCTCGCGGTATGCTACATATCGTATACTTATACAGAGATGACAGATGAGAGGCTTTCTCATTCTCTTTTGAATTCAATCCCTGATAATCACAAATAAAAAGGGGTTCCTGCCGATTTGATTCATATATTGGGAATTGGAATCAGACCAGAATCGAGTGAGATATGGCCAATCCTTTATAATTGGATCCGATTGATAGTTTTCAATGGAGTTAGACCACAAATTCATTTGAATCTCGTTTTTTGAAAGATCGTCCACTGTGATTTATTCCAGAAGTATTCAGGATTTAAGACTTTCAGTCACATGAAAACGTAGATAATCATTGCCAACGTTTCGATCCGGGAAACGTTGGCAATGGTTTGAAGTTATTAACATTTTCATGTGACTGAGAGCTGAAAATCCTGAATATTAACAACCCAACAAACAACGACAAGCTACAAATAAGCATCTAGGTTGAATTATTGTTTATTTGTGATCTTTGTAGCTGAATAAAATGGATGCTGAATAATTTGCTAGACAGATTTCATTTCAGCATTTAATCTAACTAATATTCGACATGGCCTATTTATTTGTTTACTACCTTTATTTGAAGTCGAACTTACGTTTTCGTTTTATCACATTTCAGCACATTGGGGAAGTTTAGCAATGTACTGAACTGATGATTTTTAAAGTTCTCTGTTCGACTATGATGTGATGCTCTGAAAAGGTGGTCGAATTGAGTTTGAATAGTAAGTTAATAAGCAGGCATCAGACATCCTTCTTAACCTTTGTCCTTCTTAACCATTGGATTTCAAATTTATCTGATCTATCGCACAGTGGGAAAAACATGCTTTTTCAGTTTGAGAGAAAATCTGGGTTCTAGATCTGGGAAATTTGATTTATAGAAAAATAATGATTTATTTTCAAGACATGCTTTTTATTTTCGTGATTTATTAAACTGTCGGAGATTATAACGAACAAAACTGCTGGAGCAATAAAAAAAAATCATGCATTCATGAGGAACTAAATTTACTAAAAGCCGGACATAACGCCGTTGAATAACATCGGAAAATTATTGAATCTTTGATGTGTGGAATCCCAATATTATCGCATGTATGTTGATCTTTATTGCGGCGAAATAATTGAAATTATCTTAGCATTTGACAATCATATCGCAACCGATTATCAAGAGATTCTGAGGAAGGCCGAATATACATTGATTTTATTTTCATAAATTCATAAATAGCATTGGGGACGGATTTTATTTTATCGTTTTGACATTATTTTTTACATATGTTTTCCCTGTATGCGATGATTATGACTGGCTGAACGATGGTAGAAATAAACAGTTATTAACAAACTGTAGTTTTACAGATTGGCTTGTTGAATTAGAGTCAAATTTTGATTCTTATTCAGCAATAAGATTATTTATGTTATGCATTGAGTGAGCCATATCTAACAAATCAAGGATGGCGCGGATGACAACGTTACCGGCGGATGATCAAATGACAGCAGTTCGAGACCCGATTTAGGAAAATTTTAAAATGATTATATGAAAATAGCAATTGCTTCAAAATACGTTCATCGAAGATCTTACTGGTGTTACCTCTATGCGTTATTATTTTCGAGGAATTCACATGTAGCTGAATTGAGGCGTAGTAAAATGCTTATTAAAGGTTTAACGAATCAGTTAATAAAGTTGTTTTTCAAAATGAGATGATGTAGTTGTATAACTTCGCCAAAATTGTGTGAACAAAGCTTGAACAGAAGTTGTGATAAGAAATAGTACAGACATAATTCAACACAGCGCTGAATTAAATCATCACACTGATGTTAGTTCAACTAGTGAATGTTTGTTGGGAACTAATTTATTCCAGAAGGCTTCTGATGTGTCATGAATAGAAAGCAAATTGAATAGACGGATTTGGAGTCACCTCGGGGTCCACTACAGGATCCGTCTATTCAATTGGCTTTCTATTCATGACACAGGGCCCTCCTTAGCCGTGCGGAGGGTGAGTGGCTGGGCTCGATTCCCGGTGCCGGTGTAGGCAATTTTCGGATTGGAAATTGTCTCGACTTCCCTGGGCATAAAAGTATCATCGTGCTAGCCTCATGATATGTGAATGCAAAAATGGTAACCTGGCTTAGAAACCTCGCAGTTAATAACTGTGGAAGTGCTAAATGGACACTAAGCTGCGAGGCGGCTCTGTCCCAGTGTGGGGATGTAATGCCAATAAGAAGAAGAAGATCATGACACATCCGAAGCCTTCTAGAATAATTGCGCTCTCGCAGCATCACTGCTAGATAGCAAGCATTAGTTATCTCTCAACCGCCACCGGTGTTGCTATCGATCGACCATACGATCACGTATTGCAATTTGCAATTACTTTAGTGATTCTTTGCTGTCGCCTGTGTGGCCTTTTGGAGTGTTGTGTTTGGTTGCAGACAATCAAATGCGAGTACAAACTGAGGTTCACACTGACGATCTTGATATACAAGATGCAGCTTAGGATGAATCAGGCGAAAGTAGACCGTAGGACATGGCTAAAGCTCGGAACAGGGAGAATGACGAAATCTTTAAAGAGTTCGAGAATAAATACTTCAGGCTGAAGCAGCAGTTATTTCCGAAGACGATCGGGAACGCTGGAGATGTGTCGGGATGGCAAACGGTGGGCGAAGCATGTTAGCCATCACGGATAAAGAATCCAGAGCTGAAGGTGTCCACTTTCTCTGGCAAGCTTTCTGAATGGATCAACTTCCGGGATAATTTCAAGCCATTGATCCACGAGAACAATCAGTTGAATTGCATTGACAAGTTCAACTATCTCCAAACGTCATTGAAGGATGAAGCTCAACTCCAGATCAACCAAATCCAGATCAGCTCTGCAAACTATGCCCTTGCTTGGGCCACTCTGAAGCCAAATACGAGAATCACAAGCTGATTGCTGAAGAACACTTGAGAGCCATTTTCGCGGTTGCTCCAATGAAGGTGGAACATACAAGCCCATGGTGGAGTTCCTGGAGAAACACTGTGCTATTCTTCAGTCCACGTTAGCATCGACTTCAAGAGGCCGGTTAAGAGTCAAGTGGTTCATGTAGACGCTTAGGGAAAATGAAGATCATCGACAGGAAGATGATCGTGCGGAAGTTTGGATTGTGTCTGCAGTGTCAGCGATCTGGACACTTTGTTATGGATTGTTCGAGGTCTGCTAGTGGCAAATGCGGAGGAAATCATCATTATATGCTCCATTCACACGTCGCTCCAGTGAACCAGGAGCAAACTTCAAGCCAACGCCCCTCCCAAGTGCAAACAAAGAGACCTCAAGTCGCGAATCCACCGTCACAGCCCTCATATCAGTCCCAAACCCGGAACAATTCACACAACAACCCACAGTCTCCACAAACATCGAGTATATCTTTACAGTATGCGCCCTTGATAGCTCCCACCAATACTCCTACAATACACCTTTTGTCTATTGCGGTTATTTTCTACGACCTCCTGGTTGACGCACAGCGAAAGCTCCCTGGTTCGGGATTGATTCTTCGGAACACACAGCTGGGATGGATTGTTGCTGGAAATATTCCAGAAGCATCTGTGGTCAGCTACAACACGGTAGCCTCTACGCCTGCGACTATGGAAGAACTCCGTGAGGAACTAGCGAGGTTCTGGGAGCTGGAATCATGTCGCACGAATAGCTGTCTGTCAATCGAAGAGTCTGCATGCGAAGCCATTTTTGAGGAGACAACTACCAGAGATTCAGATGGTAAATTTCGAGTAACGCTGCCGAAGAGAAAAACATGATCGGGAAGTTGGGAAGCTGATAGCGAAGAAACGTTTCCTGTCAATGGAGAAACGGTTGGACGCCAACAAAGAAATGAAGGCGTTGTACACATCGTTCATGCACGAATACTTGCAAATGGGTCTCATGCAAGAAGCCATAAACGACAGCGAAGATGAAGATTCTGCTACAGAATATTATATCCCGCACCACGCAGTGCTGAAGCCCGGCAGCACGACTACAAAACTAAGATTAGTTTTCGATGCATCCTGCGCTATTGATTCTGGTGTGTCATTGAATGACGTCTTGATATTGGGACCAGTTGTTCAAGATGATCGCCGAAGTATCCTGTTGCGGAAATGTACCGGATGGCATGGCAAAGCGAGCAGAATCACCCAGAGAGTTTCGTCTGTTATCGCCAGGAGGCGACAGTCAAGTTATGTTCCCCATCTTTAGTTTGTGTTCCGGAATCAAGTCGTTTTCTTCTTCGAGAGGACACGGCGCAGTGGAAGTACGTAAACAGCGGTGCTGGCGGAAGTCATCAGGAACAATCGAGATCAGCGAACGAGGACAGGAAGATTAGTAGCAGAAGCCTGCCTTAAAGGATGGTCAAGATCACCTCAAGGGAAGACAAGAAAGGTGACACTGATTTTTAGAGCAAACAAACCCCGATGTTTTTGTTGGTAAGCTTAAACTACAAAATTTTATTAATATATAAATTCAAATACAATATCGATTTCAACTACTCACAATCTTCAGTGTTCTTATTCGCACTCACTTATAGGTTTCAAACCACGGATTCTTTTTCAATTTATATTTTGCTTCCAGCACTCTTCCGTCCTAAAATATCAGCTTCGATACAATACTATTTATATCATTCATATAGATCAACATGTTCTTAATACGAACTTGATAGGGTGATCAGAAGTACCAGTCGCGCCAACAGTCCCCCCCGTAACTCTACGTATTATATGGAGATTTACAACATTTTTTTTCAAGCGCGTCATACTGATTACCCTATTGATTCCGCGATTGGTGCAAGAGTGGATGGTGTAGTAGTTGGCATCGATCTTCTCCACATTCATACGCTTCCTGGCATGCTTTACTAGTGTGACGATGAAGACAGCACCTACACAGTTTTAGTTCTCCTACTGCTTTCCATCTTCGACAAATTTCAAACGACTGAAATACGCTGCAATCTTTCACACGATGATTCCGGGACCGACAAACGAAACAGTTCCTATTGTTTGCACTTTCGTACTGTGCCAGGGATGTCTCCTCCGGGTTGTATCCACCACTTTGCATTCGACGTTGGTTTCGTGACTCTAATCCTACGAATGTTACTTCGGAAGCTGTTTCTACCAACTCATTCATGAAATCATTCAATGTTTTAATTGATGATGGTTGATGCTTTTTTTATATCGCATCCACTGAAGCATTATTTCCCCTGGAAGTTTTGCTTCTAGCTCCTGCACCAGGGTCGGATTTTGCAGATGTGCAGTTTGATCCATGGCGGTAAGGTCAAACAGATTTTGAATTGCCATTCCATAATCGATTACTGTCTCTAGTCGCTCTGTCTCTGGTGCTGGAATAGAGCGTACTTTGTTTATCAATGAATTTATTATTATAGTTGGACGTCCGTATAAAATTTTTAACGTTTCTATGATTTTTGGTACTAGTTCGGGTAGGAGCAAACGACTGCGCACATACTCCAATGCTTTCCCCTTGATACACCTCTGTAGCCTCACCAGATTCTCTGAATTACTATACCCACAAGTCAACGTAGTATTCCTATATTGACTATAGAACACAGGCCAATCTTCTGGGTCCCCTTCGAAAACAGACAAATCTGTTGGTATAACCTGCCGAGCATGTATTTGTTCAGAAGTCAGTTGATCACCATTTGGTCTAGATGGTTGAATAATTGACGACGGGTTGTATTCAAAGGTACTGGGAGGGGAAACACTACTACATCTGCTCCTGTCATCATCCTTATGAGAATTTTGATGCAATGGTTCTTCGAGGGATAAGTTTCCTTTGTTCCACTTTAAGAGCGATCGCAATAAATTGTACCGTTTACGCTCATGGATCAGATCTATAGCTTCACGGTCGGATATAGCTTTTATCCTGATTGCGTGTTCCCTTTGCAAATGATCCAACTGAAGCTTTACCGATTCGTTTGAAAAGATGTTCGTAATCTGCTGATTATTCTCCAGTGGAATATTATTCTCTTCTTCATTATGCACTCCAGGTGTCGGATAATAATTTTTCTTCATCTTACTGCGTCGCACGATCAGAGGTTGAAGATTTTTAAGTTTGTTGCGGTGACACTGATTTTTAGAGCAAACAAACACCGATGTTTTTGTTGGTAAGCTTAAACTACAAAGTTTTATTAATATATAAATTCAAATACAATATCGATTTCAACTACTCACAATCTTCAGTGTTCTTATTCGTACTCACTTATAGGTTTCAAACCACGGATTCTTTTTCAATTTATATTTTGCTTCCAGCACTCTTCCGTCCTAAACTATCAGCTTCGATACAATACTATTTATATCATTCATATAGATCAACATGTTCTCAATACGAACTTGATAGGGTGATCAGAAGTACCAGTCGCGCCAACAGAAGTAGTTATAATGTAAATTAGTTTAAAATGTTTCGAGTAACCTCAAGGCGGCAGGAATGTTACAGAAAGTAAGGGCACAAACACGGTACGCCACTGTGAAGCACTTAGCTGCGTAGCAACGGCCGTGCGATGTGCAAAAATACGAAAACCAGCTGATATATTGATATGTTGCAATGTTCAATATATCAGCTGTTACAGTCCAAAATTAAGTGTTTCTCGGTGGAAATATATTTCGATAGTAACCGTATCACCATCCATATCAATTCGCGTTCCGAATAAGTTTTCGCGGGTCCAAACGGGGAGATTCTCAACAGGAAGTGATGTATGAATTTACATTGACGGCTCTGACCGCTTCCAGGACCTATAGATCGCCCCGCATGGGACCTGTGGAAAAGGACATTTAAGTTTTAGCACCAAAACCAGCCATTCGAAGGCGCTTTTTTTAATGTTTTTCGATCAGGAAGCAAAGTACGAATATAAAATAGACCATTGACGGCTCTCACCGCTTCCAGGACCTATGGATTGCCCTCCGTGGAACCTTTGGAAGGGGACATTTCAGATTTAGCACCAAAACATTGACCATTGAGGGCTCTGCACATTGCTAAAACCTCGACACCTTCGATGTTTCTCGACAAAGGCGTGGGCACAAAAAGGCGAGGTGCGCAACTAGTGAGGTGGATCGGTCAGATGGAGGACGATTTGCGAACCCTCCATAGACTGCATGGTTGATGACGTGCAGCCATGGACCGAGCTGAATAGAGAAGACTTTTATGTACTACACAGACTACTCCAGCCTTAGTTTGAGAAAATAAATAAATAATAATCTTTGATTGATCTTTTTGCTTTTTGCCGTAGCCTTGGATACTGTTCCCTATGTTTTAATCCAGCGATCCCTTATTGCTGAGTATTGCGACCAGAAACAAGGTTTTCCGTCAAAACTTTCAACTCCACTTCATCCCTTCATGTAAACGTTTTGTAAGCAGAACTCAATTTAAAAAGGCTGACCATGATTATACAGGATATGAGTTTAGTATTTGTTGTTGAGGCCTTCATTTCATTTATTTAGTTTACATCTAAACAGATAACACTGAATCAACAATTTGACGCCACAATACACGATTCGAGGCCGCATTTCTCCATCCTCGAATGCGCCCACGCTCGCGAAGTCGTTTTGTACCTGGCCTGCCCACACCGTCTCGTACCTGCCGGATCGGTAGCGAACACCATCTTTGCAGGGTTGCTGTCCGGCATTATTGCAACATGCCCTGCCCATCGTACACACTTAAAATAAATCGCCGAATTCGGTAAAATTTTACCGAAATCTCAACAGCAGAACTGTTCGGTAAATAATTTTACTGATTTTCGGTGATTTTGACAGTTGAACAATGGAAAAAATTACAAAAAATCTGTAAAATAATTACCGAACAGATCTGCTGTTGAGATTTCGGTAAAATTTACCGAATATTGTGAAATGAGTTAAGTGTGTACCCTTCCGGCTTTAGCTACCTTCTGGATACTGAGAATTGGCCGTGGGAAAGGGTCGTTTGGTTGAAACCCATTAGGCCGACAGCCATTTGGCCGAATGCCACTAGGCCGAAAGTCATTTGGCCGATTGAGTCATTTGGCCGAAAGGGTCGTTTGGTCGAAAGGGTTGTTTGGCCGATAGGGTCATCCGAAAAGGTAATTAGACCCAAAGGGTCATTTGGCTGAAAGGGTAATTAGACCCAAAGGGTCATTTAGCCGAAAGGTCATTTGACCGAAAGGGTCATTAGGTCGAAAGGATCATTTGGCCGAAAGGGTCATTTAGCTGAAAGGGTCGTTTGGCCGAAAAGGTCATTTGGCCGAAAGGGCCATTTGGCCGAAAGGGTCGTTTGAACGAAATGGTCATTTGGCCGAAAGGTTCATTAGGCCGGAAGAATCATTTGTCCGAATAAAACATTTGGCCGAATAAGACATTTGGCCGAATAGATCATTTGAAAAGTGAGAAATTAGGAGTAAGAAGAGAGGCGCTTCAATTCTCATTCTTCATTTCTCACTTCTCACTGTAAAAAATGAGGAGCGCGAAGTGAGAAGTAAGACGCGCTTTTTACTTTTGACAGTAGAAAAAAAAATGAAGAATGAGAAATACGACGTCTCTCTTATCATTCCTAATTTCTCACTTTTCAAATGTCCTATTCGGCCAAATGACCCTTTCGGCCTAATGACCCTTTCGGTCAAATTACCTTTACGGCTAAATGACCCTCTCGGCCGAATGACCCTATCGGCCAATTGACGCTTTCGGTCGCATGACCCTTTCGGACAAATTACCCTTTCGGCCAAATGACCGTTTTGGCCAAACAACCCTTTCGACCTAATTACCTTTTCGGCCGAATAACCCTTTCGGCTAAGTTACCCTGTCGGCCAAATGACCCGTTTGGACATACGAGCCTTTCGGCTAAATTTCTTTCGGCCAGATGGGTTTCGGCCTGATGGTTTGATCGACCTAGTGTCATTCGTCCAAATGGCTTTCGGCCAATCGACCCATTCCCGTCCCAAGCACTCGTCTCTCGAATACTCCGAGTGGCTGCAAGTTCTCGTCGAGCATTGTCCATGTTTCATGTCCGTAGAGGACTTCCGGTTTTATCAGCGTCTTGTACATGACACATTTGGTGCGGTGGTGAATCTTTTTTTACCGCAGTTTCTATTGAAGCCCGTAGTAGGCCCGACTTCCACAGATGATGCGCCTTCGTATTTTACGACTAACATTGTTATCAGCCGTTAGCAATGATACGAAGTAGACGAATTCCTCGAGCATCTAGAAGGTATCCCCGACTATCGTAACACTGCTTCCCAGGCGGGCCTTGTCGCGTTCGGTTCCACCTACAAGCATGTATTTTGTCTTCGATGCATTCATCACCAGTCCAATTTTTGTTGCTTCTCGTTTTAGGCGGGTGTACAGTTCTGCCACCTTTGCAAATGATCGGCCGACAATGTTACACCCGGCAGTTGAAGCCTTGCTAATATTAAAATTGATATAATTATTCTTAATAAAATTTACCAAAAGTTCTGCAACTTTTACCGCACCTTACTCCCTCTCAATATGACCATATTTAATTATACAATTTTTTTTTTTTTAACTAATTTTATTTGCTAATTATCTAATACATGCATTCATCTCTTAGACTAGGTGTTCCGTGTTTTCTTAACACTATCATCCTTATTTGCTATGTTACGCTTTTAGTTATGGTATGGTATGGTATTGCCTTCGCCTCACATTTTCAAGACGGATCAGTAGCTGAAGATCGTCGTCAATAATAATGGAGTTGAATTTAATTTCACATTTAGGAATTGCAATGCCTCTGGCTTCGACAATTGAATTTGTCAAAGATACGAGAGCATTATCAATATCACTTTTGGTATCGAGAGGAATATCAACATCAAAATTCCTATCGATATACGTTCTATATAAATCCCAATCAGCTCTATGATAATTGAAAGTAGAGCTGATTGGATTATAAATGGCTTCTTGTGAGATTTCAAATGTCACAAGAAGGTGATCAGAGTCAAAGTCAGCATGAGTTACCAATTGGCAACACAGCTGACTTGAATCCGTTAAAACCAAATCAATTGTCGAAGGATTTCGAGTGGATGAAAAACAAGTTGGGCCATTGGGATATTGAATAGTATAATATCCCGCAGAACAATCTTCAAATAAAATGTTGCCGTTGGAATTGCTTTGAGCATTATTCCATGAACGGTGTTTGGCATTGAAGTCACCAATTACGAAGAATTTTGATTTGTTGCGAGTCAGAATTTGGAGATCAGCTTTCAACAAATTCTTTTGCTGCCCATTGCATTGAAAAGGCAAATAGGCTGCAATGAAGGAAAATTGACCAAAATTTGTTTCAACAGAAACTCCCAAGGTTTCAAAAACTTTGGTTTCAAACGAAGAAAATAATTTATGTTTGATACGTCTATTAATAACAATGGCGACCCCACCACAGGCGCTGTCAAGACGATCATTTCTGTAGATAAAATAATTTGGATCTCG
Organism: Armigeres subalbatus; assembly: GCF_024139115.2. Taxonomy (NCBI): domain Eukaryota; kingdom Metazoa; phylum Arthropoda; class Insecta; order Diptera; family Culicidae; genus Armigeres; species Armigeres subalbatus. The sequence goes on from NC_085141.1 coordinate 99,609,743, forward strand.
TTTAATGGAGAGTCCTGGTTTTAAATAGGTTTCAGTTATAATGGCAATATGCACATTATGAACTGTTAGGAAGTTGAATAATTCATCTTCCTTGCCCTTTAAAGAGCGGGCATTCCAATTTAGAACTTTCACACAATTATTTAGACCCATTAAAACGGAGTCCGATAACAATTTTTTATGTGTACTTTATACCAACCTGAACAGCTTCTGGTATGGTATTTGCTTTGAACATTGCATCAATCATGTGATGCAATTGTTCAGTTGAAAAATCAAAATCGGAAGCAGACATGCTACCTGAATCGGCAACATGACCATTATTTTCCGTTGGGACATGGGTATAAACCTCATTTTGAGAAGAGAAATTTTGTCTACCAGCAGCGATGTTTGCATACGTAGGTACATTCGAAAAATTGGAATTTACTGAAGTGCTTGCTACCCGTTGACGAGCGGCAAAATTTGTTTGTGAATTGTGGTGGGTATGAATTGCTCGACCGGTAACCGGTTTCGAAATTTGAGCGTTTGAAAAATTTCTACCTGTCGAATCTGGGATCCGATTGGAATTTCCCGTCATCAATTTTGCACGGGAATTCAAAACTTTTTGCGTGAAGGGCATTCCCAGAAATTGGATTTATGATTGCCCCACAATTTGCACATTTAAATTTACTGGAATCTTCTCTCACAGGACATGCGTCCTTGGCGTGAGAGGTTCCACCACAAATCATGCATTTAGCATCCATGTGACAATGTTTGGTTCCATGACCCCACTTTTGGCACTTACGGCACTGGGTGGGGTTTTGAAATTTCCCCAGGCTCAGGAAATGTTCCCATGTAACACGGACATGGGACATAATACAGGCCTTTTCCAAACTTTTCATATTATTTAGTTCACTTTTGTTAAAATGAACTAAATAAAATTCTTGAGGAATGCCCCTCTGGGAAGTACCAGAGTGGGATTTCTTTTTCATCTTAATTACTTAAACTGGTGAAAATCCAAGTAATTGAGAAATTTCAATTTTAATCTCATCCAGTGATTTATCATCACTGGGGAGACCTTTCAAGACGACTTTGAACAATCGCTCAGTTTTGTCGTCGTATGTGAAGAATTTATGGCGCTTCTCAGTTAAATACTGAAGAAGACGTTTGCTATCGTCAAAGGATCCCGGCAAAACGCGGCAGTCACCCTTCCTAGCAATCTGAAATGAAATCTTGATCCCCTGAAGGTTACTCAAAATCTCATTCCGGAAGCCAGAAAACTCGGCAACAGATACCACAATTGACGGAATCCTTGGCTTTTTCGCATGAATCGAATCACCTGGGCTAGAGGTATATTCGATTTGCTCAATTTAATCATTAATCAAATCGAACTGATTGCTCAGTTCGATTGGAGAAGAATTATTTCCGATATTAGAGTTAGAAGGAATATCTGAATTCTCCAGCTTCCTTCTATTTTTTCCGCGCTTTGGCAGGACGGTCTTGAAACCTTGTTTCTTTGAAGGAAGTGGAGAATTCAGAGACTCCCCCTTACTCTTGTTTTTATTAATGCTCATTGCTGAGCGTGGAGACGTGACCTTCTAAGAGGTTTTTTCCCAGAACGGTGTCCCTGCAGGATTACCACCGCTTGTCGGAATTTTACTTCCGCAAACGGGTCCAACGTAAAACGAAGGCACGGGTCCTTGCAAAGATCGTAACGGGATCAGTGGGTACAAATAGCGCTAAGAAGTTGAAATTAAAATAGCTTCGGGTAGTATTAAAAACTTCCTTCCGCAAAGAGAGAAAGAACCGCACAGCACGAAAGCACGATGCGGTCTGAATTATACAAAATTTAATTATACATACTCTATATAGGTAGTCCCTCATAGCCCCTATCTCAGTACGTAACTGTATCATGCTAAAAGGTTAAAAGCTTTCAAGTGCTCCATCGTTGTGCGCTGCTTCCATTCGATTTTTTTTCTGCCAGCCTCCTTCGCCATACCCACTCACATGCTGTTGTTGGCACCAGAAATGCTGTCCTACACAGCACCAACATAATAACGACAGTGCCATCACCACCATCGCATCGACCTGCCTGCTCGCAGCAACTCCAACTCATTCACAAACACCACCGCACTGTCGAAGTCAACCATCGCTAGAACTTTGCAGCGCAGGGGCTGGCCCAAACTGCAACGACTCCGCATCGCCGTCGTCAACCATGCAATGATGGAGCGGTGAGCGAAAGCCGAACGAGGCCCGAACGCGCGCAAAGCCCGTACCCTCCGAGCTTGAGCTCGTCGGTTTGTCGGTCGTCCGCTGGCAGGCAGTTGACATTCAGCTTTCGTTCGGTCGGGACGTTTCAGGAAACGGTTTTTCCCGTGTTCGTGAGTGAGCGATTTTTTTTCTCCTTAATTTCTGGATTCTGTTACCCACGATTTTGGCTTTAACTTTTGTGTGTGCATACGGGATGGTTCTTCTTGTTCTTCGCAAGTGAAACGCGCCGAAAAGAGAAAAGCGAACATCGGCCCTGGACCGGAGAACCATTCATCAGTTTAGTGCGGGAAAGCAAGAATCGAGTCGAGAAGGGTCGTCGGTCGGAAAGAGCCGAGAGTGCGGTGTTTTGTGCAATCTCCTCTCCGGATCGAGTCGGAGTCCCTGTTTTGTATTATGTGGAAATGGTATTTTTTCTGCACTGTGCCTGATATAACAAAAGGATTAATGAATTTCGCTCCGAGAACAGAGTCGTGAATTCCGATAACCATTAATCTCGGTCGTGCGGGAAGAAACGGTTGCAGCGACGGGTCGCCCCCGGGTAACGACAACGGTTGAAAGTGGGCGAATTCCTGCAGGAAACGTTCATGTGTGTGCCGTGCTACAGAGCGGAGTGATTTTGTACATGCTTGGCCGTAAAAATGAAACGAAAGTTTACCTTGCCACAGAAATGTTTACCGTTGGCAGAAAGTGTGTGAAAGAAGTTCTAAAGTGAAGCAGAGAGCTGTGGAAAATTTCATTAACAGTTTTGGAATTCTTCGGGATAAGCAACGAAATCGGATTTGGGATACCGAGAGCTGAACCAGCAACATCAATAGAAAGCGGATAAATGAAAGGTGATGAAAGTAATTTTATTGAACAAACGATTTCTCAGCGGATAAGAAGAAGATTGAAGTGAAACAAGGCTTTCGTTTGTTTCCACTGTACACAGCCCGGTCGTGTTAATTAGTGTAAGCTGTCAGACGGAATATGTCATCAGGATACTTTCCGTCATACAGGCGCAATTTATCATTTACTGTTTCCATTGGTTAGCGTTGGTAAATGACATACACGTACAATAGGAAGAATCTTGCTATCTTGCACTTTGCAGAAACCCTGTATCCAATGTCGAGCAGGCAAAGACACAACAACAATAGAGCACAACACAGTTGAACGCTACCAGAGCCTGCATCGTGTAACTTTGTTTGCAGCGAACGAAACAGCGACGGCAAAATTCTATCCAGCACTTGGGTCGGTACCTAGTCTAGTACTTGTTTCAGGCCGGTTTGATGGAGCGCTGGAAACTGATAAGCTTTGGTGGCGGCGGCCGCTGTGAAGCTTTATCTTGTTGTGTTGTGTCATGTCACCATCCACCACTCGCCACACGGCCCTCGAGAGCGAGAGGCAGACGTAACAAACTTGTCCATCGAAATACCGAACCGAACCATCATTGCATTGCCGCCGTATTGACAAAAACAAGCCGACTGAGAAGACGAGCACTTCACGTTACGGTGCTTGCTTGGCCTGATGTGTTTCTTCTTTCTCGGGAGGCTTCCTATCTTGTCAAAAGAGCCGCCGTCGCGTAAAGTGAAGGTTTTTTTTTCTGCGGGCAAGCAGATTCGTTCGGTATCGGAGAACGAATCTACCGAGCATGCTACAGGTGTTTGGGGATTGTGTCCCGGGCGTAATCGATGAATCGATTGATTTTATTGTATCAAAAAGTTTTCCGTGGCAGGTTCGTATATTGAATAATGGATTGTAAATGATGGTGATGATTTTTATTGGACGAAATTCCTGTTTCCATTCTCTAACGACTCTCGAAACCCCGTGACACCTACTGTGTAGGCGCCACTGTATCGTTAGTGAATAGGATCTAGATCTTTTCGAAAGCTTCAAATTAAAAATATGTTTTTACCAGCCATTTTCAAGGAATCAACTGTTTATTAGTTTCTGCAACTTCATGAGAGATGAAGAATCGAAAAGTAATTCCTCCAGGCTATTACGTTTCGGCACACTCCTTTTAAACGGGAATTGTACTATTTTTAGCGAGTTAATTTGTTTGGTAGGCTCAGTCGTGTGTGACACTTTGCGGAACCACAATTTTAAAATAGTTGTGATTCTATTTCTTATTCCTACGAGAACTAGTTTACATATTATTGGGTCAAGGAAATGGTACGAATATTTACATTCGGAGAAGTAATTAATAGCAATAGGTATTTATAGATAGTAATATTGTTCCCTTAGATCTTTTTTGGATCAATTGAAGTTTTGGCTTTGATTTCATCTGGAAGCCTGTTCCAGATCGATAGTCCGTTGATAAGAAGGATTTTCCTGGTGGAGGTTGTGTTCTGTGGAAAGATGAAACATCGGGTCCGATCCAGTCGGCTTCTGGGAAAATAATCAGGCGAATAATTATTATTGAGCGTCTTAGGGGAAACTCTATGGTATTTAGTCTTTTAACTCTATAATCAGGCACTGCGTTGATCCACACTTGTCTCATGAAACAACATGTACGGAGGTGATAATTATCGGTAAGATCTTGTCCGAGTATAACGTTTCTCACATGCCCAGTAGTTGTACGACGGGCTATATTGAAGACGAACCTGAGACAAGCTTTGAAACATCTGTGGAGGCGCTCCTTGTGTGCATAGAGTCATAGGTGTGTACCGGTCTAAAAATCGGCAGCGGTGATGTTTGTCCCAATTTTGATCGGCAGCGGTGGCACGAATCGGCGCATAGTGTTGACAAGGGGGAAACAAGTAAAAATATTTGATTGAACTCAAGTGGCCAAGAAACCTTTTAAAATACTATTCTTATCATTGTTGTGAATGAATTTTGGAAATGATCATTCCTGAGGTCCCTCGGATTGTGCCCAATGCGGCCAAATTTAACCCGAGTGACCGAAGAACCCGGAAAATATCATTCTCATCATTGCTTTGTGAAATCATTAAGTTTGTGGTGTCATACGACCTGTTTTGACTTAAATTTGTAAATGTCCACTTTATCCGGGGACAACTAACTCCAACGGATTCCGGAATAATTCTGGAACCGTACCGAGGACCCAAATTTAGAATGAATCAAAAATTGGGATCTGTCCGGATCGAATGCAACTTGTTGCGAAGGAATCGATCAAGAAATGTGGTTTTTATAGTAACTTAACAGACGTCAGGGACGAGAAGTTTAAGCCCTGTGTTCCCCGGATCACCATTTTGATCACAATGGAATGCGTCGCACGATCTGCCTCATTTTTTTTCAGCAAACAGTAGTGTAACAATGCTCCTCATCGAATAAGCTTTGTTGCAATAAATTCGGTTGACAAAAAGTGATTGAAAAGACTTTTTTCCGTTTTTTGTATGGAGTGGCGACCTGTTCACTGTGCGGCGTGACGATTTTTTTTACTACGTTCATGTCTTAGGGAAGATCCATAAAGTACGTCATGCAAAAATTGACGATTTTCAACCCCCCTCCCCCTTCGTCACGCTTTTTGTAACAAACCCCTGAAATTTTTGTAAAGATCGTAACGCTGTTCAGAACTCCCGCTCCGCCCTAGAGGCGTGACGTACTTTATGGACGGCCCCTTAAAGATTTTTCTGCTTTTTTCGGGAGATTTACAAAACATAAACAGAAAAATCTATTTAATTTCGCCGGGTATCAAAAATTTTACAAAATGTTTGTTAGGAAATTATTCTCTGATTTTCCACGGAACTACTTTGTAGTTTCAATAATTGGGTAGTTTAGCAAAAAATGAGTTTTTTTAGTTTGTCATAAAGAGCATGCTTTTCTGATCTCCAACATAGGAAAGCAAAGAAATACAGCACCAAACTCGTCGTTTATTTTTGCTAACACGCTTGCTCACTGGTGAAAATCACAAAAATAAGAAACCAACCAAATTCCTTCTCATTGCTTTGTTTTTGATGGGATGGAAATAGGAGCTATGGCATGAAGTGCCGAACCGTTCCCCTTTTTTTATTTTGTTTGTAAACCTTTTATTTACATTTTTGTACAGCAAACAATAAGCCATTTTAATCGATAGAACGACAATAACATTCATAGAATGGCAGTTGGCAGTTGCAGCATAAGAACATATTTTTAGTCTCATATACATTTAAAATGCAAATTAAAAACAGGTCCGGGGCTCCAAAAATACTGAAAAATTGTAGTTCGGCTCAGTTTTTCCTGCAGATTTACAATATGATATGTATGTGGCTTGTACAAGCTACGAATTTGTTCGAATTGCTCAATGCTAATGCTAACAGAACTACTTATAGATATTCAAAATATTGTTTGATAGTATTTACTCCTTTGCAAATTGCTAATTCTTCAACTTTGATTTGGAATACATCCAACTTGTTCTTGATCGTCCTTTTGTCCTTCTCGACCTTTTGTCCTTTCGACCGTCTGACTTTTTCGATGTTTTGACTTTTCGTCCTTTTGTCTTTCGACTTTTTGTTCTTTCGACCTTTTGTCATAGATTCGGAATTTGCAAGGAATTTTTATTAATTTTCACAAAAAAACTGTATTTCAACGATGTTTTTGGAAATTTGACCCTCTCCCGCCCATGGTGTCTGTGGAGCACCATCGAGTTTTGCACCTTCTAACCTTAATCGAATTGTTTCAACAACAAAAAGGAATATTTAACACATCTTTATGGTTCCATTAGACTGTCTGGTTCGTGATTTGCCCAACTAACTGAAATCAACAGATGTCGTTAGTGTTTGAACGACGATGAATTTAATAAGTAAATGTTCAATGTGTTATGTCTGTTTGTCTGTGGTGAAACTATTGATAACAATCAATAAACTATTGAATTACAATCATCGTTTTCTACTAATTTTGGCTATGCCAAATAACTTTTGTTCTAGCATTTTTCTCAAAGATGATTCCTTCCTATTGAAATCTTTGAAAAAAGTCGTGGGCGGGCAAGGGTTAAAGGAAATTTTTTGGATATGTACGGAAAATGCTTCACATTGCCAAGAAGATTTTTTTCTGGAATTACATGGGAAGTTATTGAAATAGCGGAAGGGTCGATTGGCCGAAAGGCATTAAGCCGAATAACACGTTAAACCGAAAGTCATCTAGCTGAATAGCCTTTTTGTCAAACGACTATTTCGGTTAAATGACCATTTCAGCTAAACGACATTTTTGGCTGCATGTCCATTTCGGTTAACTGACATTTTCAGTCCGCTGGGTTTTGGCCTAATGGTTTGTTCGATCAAATGACATATTCGGCCAAATGGCTCTTTTCGTCGTTTAGCCGAAAGTCATTTGGCGAGAAGCCATTCGTTCGCCGAGAATCATTTAGCCAAATACCTTTTGACCAAATGGAACGCTTATTCGAAATGGTTATCAGATTCAAAATGACCGCAAATGTCATTTACCCGAACAACTTGTTTGCTTTTACAGGTCATTTTGAAAATTCCGTTTGGTCAGAATGGTCGTTTGAGCTTGAACTTGATGATCGTACATTTCGTAGTTGCTACTCCGTCATTAACCAGAACAATCGTAATTTTACAGGGAACCAATGGATGAAGCATGGGAGTTGCTTTCCAACCTGAGTATGCAAAGTCCGAGAGCTCATCAGGGATAGGGAGGAAATGATAATGCAGTCACTCGCCCACTTCTTCACTTGCCACGAGTTCATGCGGAATTTTATTGGAACTTGGGAGTTAGGGTTCTATGGCAGAGGTTCTTCTGTGATGTGATAGGAATGAATTGATTATTTTATAGGAAACGAGATTTCCGTTCCTTTCCAATTCGAACAGAATGTTAGAATAGTTAGTTGAAGGTACAGTAGAAGATGGAAACGATATGAACTTCATTTTCAGTTCTAGCAATTGCTAGAATATGATAATTAATATAGGGAAAGATACAAAGTAGAATAATAAAACGATCCTGGGATTAAACCCACGACCTCCTGCGTATGATACAGCAGCGGTAGCCATATGACCACCAAGCCCGTTTCCGTTTGGTCGGAATGGTCGTTTGGTAGAAAGAGCAATTTGGCTCTAAAGGGGAGTGCATGATGTCAATCGAAACTTAGTTTTGCTTTGTGCGGAAGGCAAAACGATCGGCCGGTTACCATAATTTTGTTCTTAAAAAAGAAAGTGAAAATTTGTCCCTTGTCCAGTCGTGTTTCTCCAGTAAGCGAATTTGCAGTAGCCATCGTGCAAGTAAGTGCAGTGCGTGTTTCAGTCGTCGGGAAAATAATAAAATATCTATTCCGTGTTCGTTGGCTCATGCGCATGTATTGCGCTTTGCTCCGGTCGAAACAAGTGCGATCTTCAATTGTTTGCAGTAGCTATCGGGCAAGTATGTACAGAATACTGCGCGTCCGTTCGGTCGTCCAAAACGTTTCTCCTCTGTTTTTACATGACACCGGGCGTGCAAGGTTTAACATTTTTCTCGTGGCAGCAACATTAGAGTCATTTCCCAACCCATAGATCGCATCACTTTACCGAAGTGAATCCAGATAAATTATCTTTTGTAACTAAAACGATCTCCTTTCCCAAGACAATCGTGGAGATGAAGAGGTATACTCGGTCTCTAGTAGCAATGAGAGTCGAACCAACAATCCTTCCCTTCCTATATGACCGTAAGGATGTGGCCGGCGCCGAAACTCCCGAAACGTATACATTGAGAATCCCAATCAATCCCAAGCCCCATTTATTGTGTTCTCTGTACAATTTCGCAAGTTCTAGTCAATCACGTAGTAGCAACTACGAATTGTGCGGTCTCAATGCTCATGCTCATGCACAGGGGAGTGCATGATGTGTTACGTATCGGACGTGGATCCGGGTGTTAATTTCTGCTTTGTGCGGTCGGTACGTTAAGAGTGCGCGTTTGCTCATATTTTCTATGGTTCTATTCTATTGTGAAAAGTTTTCTTATCCCAATAGGGCTATTCTATTGGTTGGCTGTGCATCGGATAAACGACTTTTTGACCAATTGACCGCTTCAGGCAAATGACACTTTCCGTCAATTGAGCTATTCAGCCAACCGATTTTTTCAGTCTAAGGAACTATTTGACCTAATGATTAAATGGCTAGATGGGATTCGGCCAAATGGTTTGTTCGATCAAACGACATATTCGGCAAAACAACTTTCGGCCGTATAGCCAAGTAGCTTTCTGCCATATGACTTTTTTTCGTTGCCTTTTCAGTTAAAAAAATCTATTTCAATGAGAAATTCCGTAACTTCGAAATTTCCACTCGAAGTTTTTCTTAGTTTTTACAAAGATCTGTTCAAAATTACAACGAAAAATTGTATGAATTTTCCAATTTGCACGAAAAAGTCTCTGGAGTTCCAAAGTACATTAGGTTGGGATCAATCGGGAAATCCAACGGAAACTCTATTGAATCTTTAAAATTTCCATGGAAATTTTGGCGGACTTTCGGAAAGGATTGCTTGTAGGCTAAATCTCTTGTTGCCTCGCATTGTTCGATGTTCCTACTGATCTATGGCGTTCGTTTGTCCAGTATTGTAATAGAACGTTCAGGAGCATGAACCTGAAACAAATTCTGCGTTGTCATTTTGTACCTTGGAGTTAGGATCGTCGCAGTCGAGAATACGTTGGAAGTTGAAGTTCTGGAAGTCGGTTTGCAAACTAACGGGGTTGATATTTCTAAGCTTACGATATATTGAGATCTTGGATTTTGCATACGAATATCCGAGATGAACCCAGGAGGAAGGAGCGGGGGTCATGCGCTGCTGGTGCTGAAGCTTGAACCGACGCTGCTGCCGCTTCCAGTTGCTCTTACGGATGTAACGGCGAAAGGATTGTAATCGCTCGCCGGTGAGCAGTGATGGTCGGATACTTCACCTCGTTGAGTGCAGGAACACGGCTCTTTTTCGAAAGGGTCCAGGTGGAAGCCTTCTTCCCGACTTTCGAAAACTCCGCCCGCTTCGGACCTTGGTGTTAGCCCGATATTTGTCAACACAGTTGGCGCTCTTAGAATCGGTCACCTCCATCTTTCCGCATTGATCCGCTGGGTGTGAGTCGCCACACTTGTTGCAGCGCGGCTTTATGCGGCAGTTCCGGGTGCCATGCCTGAAGTTGAAGAAGTTTGTGCACAGCGTGACATCGCAGAACATTGATTCCCATCCACCTCGATCAATCTCGTACAATCTCCGACCCCGCCCAGGTTGCCAATACACACGGTGAATACTTTGCCTCCCTGGTAGCCACTTCCGGCTGAATTTCAAAGAACCATTCCACATCTAAGCACTATCCTTATTCCCACGGACCCCCACGACTGTCTTTTTCACCAGGTGAGTTGGTCCATGCACTTGTTAAGTGCAACGGGAACTCATCCGGGCCACATGAGTTAAGGTATCCCATGCTTAAATGGCTCCCTCCGGTTGCTAAGAACCATTTTCTCGAACTTGTCAACGATCTCTGGAAAAACCGCACGTTCCCTGACGAGTGAGGGAAAAGTTTCGTGGTGTCAATCTCAAAAATCAACGAGGCGAGTCTGCACACTTAGAATATTTTACAGTGTACGGTGATTTTTTACCGTACTTTCAACAGCTGAACGTTCGGTTATCTGTTCGGTAATTACAACGATTACAGTACGTTCGGTACTTTAATTTTTGAGCGAACTGTCAAAAAGTACCGTACAGTTCGGTTCGGTTATTTCAGTAGCGTGGAAACCAAATCGTTCCAGATTTTTTTCTTGTTTTTAATGGTGTTCGAGAGATTTTCGGAGATGACAATTATGATCATTAAAAAAATGTTATCTGCTTAGTTTTTTTGCCAGTATATTTTTCTCTATTGGTCAAAAAAAATTATAATTAAATTACTTGCAAACAGTGTGATAGCGCTTGCAAATCGTCCTAGTGATGCCCAATACCTCAGTACCCAGAATACTAATAATAAACAAAAAGCTGCGATTGGACACAGTGGCCACTCTTTTTAACATTCCTATAACGGTGCAAATCGAAAACATTTCTGGAAATATGTTCCCGGCATACAAATTCTGAGAGAGCCTGAAAAAAACTCTTAAATCATGAATAGTTAATTATTTATTTATTAAATGCTTACGGAAATAATGTTGAGTTGAGCTTTCTGTAACTGCTGGTAAACCTTTTTTATCATTGACGATATCAAAAACAGGCGAAAAATTGCAACTTTAGCAATCGGTTGCGGGTTGTGGTCACGGAAACTGCAGACAAATTTATGATTTGAAGATGGCTGCCAGTTTGACAGTAATTTTTATTTCACCGAATTTCGGTAATTCTGGAAAACTTTTACATTTTGTTCGGTAATGTATTTACCGTATTCAGTGATTATTAGTTTTTACCGTACAAATTGTTTTTTCTTTCTACCGAACACTGTAAAGTATGTATGACATTACTGATCGTTCCGTAAATTATTGCAATATTACAGTAAAATAAATAATTTGTACCGAAAATTCGGTATTTTGTTGCGCTTACCGAAGTATTTCGTCATTTTTTTTACCGAACAGCAAAATCCAATTTAAGTGTGTGGATTCCAACAAGTTCAGCCCGATTTCGCACAACTCCTGTTGCCTCGAAGACCGTGGAGCGTATGGTCAACCACCGAATCCGTGAGAAAATGGAAGCCACTGATAGATTTGGCTTTCAACAACACAACACTAGCACATTCTTCGCCAACCTGGGCAGCGTGCTCCAAGAAGCGTACAACGATGGCAAGCATGCTGACCTAGCTTCACTTGACATTGCCAATATTAGTAGGACCTGGACACCCCTGGTCCTCCGTAAACTACAAGAATGGGGCATCACCGGCAACATGTTTGCCTTCTTAAAAAACTTTCTGTACCGACCTTCCAGGTGCTAATTGACGGCACGTATCTAAGTTCCCCTAAGAGACTGGCGTCCTCCAATGGTCGGTCCTAGCAGTGACGTTATTTCTCATTGCCAGGGGAGGGGGGTGTCTTCGGAGTCTTTCCTGCAAATGTATTCCAGAACGCCATTCATCGTTGTGCTTTATCCGTCGGTTTCAGCATGAACGCCAAAAAAGGTGTCCATAGGCTCATCTGCTACAGTCGTCATCAGCTGATGAGACCTGCTATAAACCAGGGCACTGAAGCCGATCCCAATCGAAAATTCGTTCAGGTTTTCGGGGTCGACATAGACCGAAAATTGACATTTTTACCACACTTCCGGGCGGTGAAGGTGGCATGTAAAACCCGTATGAACCTCATCGACCACCATCGACAGCCGTTTACTGTACGGTCTCGGGCTAACATGCTCCGCCCATCGAGACCTGCTCCATCCACTCCCGCCGAAGCAGCATGCGTTGATGCCGGCGTTATTCCCTTTAGACATAGAGTTCTCATGGCTATCTGCCGGAAAGCTGCCTAATTTGCTCCCGCCACATCCCGCGATCGCGGGATGCCTCTCCTCGACGAGGCTGACCGGATCCTAAGAAGCGAGGCTGGCACTGGCCTCCCCCAGTGGCGCGGGTCCACTGGCACGAAGCCGAAAGCTGGTTGATGCCTTCAGCCACGATAAACAAAACCATAGCCGCACGGTTCCGAAGAGTAGAAGACACCGAGGAACTAAAAAAGTTGGTCATTAAATTAGTTAGCACACCGGAATCATGAAATTAGATACCCAGACGGTTTCGTATCCAGTCGAGGGGTAGGTTTAAAAGTATCCGGCCAAAAACTAGGCTAGATCTCCATCCTGAACGTTGCCCAGCTATCATTTTAACCTGTTGCCAGGTTAGATTTCGGTCGACTTCTTTTATTTCTTTATTGAGGCTTCGCCGCCATGAGACTCTGGGTCTGCCTCTGCTGCGATGTCCAGCTGGGTTCCAGTCTAATGCTTGTTTACAGATTTCGTTTCCGCCCCTACGTAGAGTATGGCCAACCCCGCCCCACTTCCGAACCCGAATTTCTGTTGCTATCGGCCTCTGGCGACAACGACGATGGCGACGATGGAGCTCGTTGTTTGAGATCCAGTTGTGAGGCCACCAGACCCGAATTATATACCGCAGGCATCTGTTGATTAACACCTGCTCCTGCAGCCGTTGAGTGTTCTCCACTGATACACACCATGTTTCGCTAGCGTATAACAGCACAGATTTCACGTTAGAGCTGAGAATTCGTATTTTGGTGCGTTCACTTGTCTGCCTATTTTTTCAAATATTTTTTAAACTCGCAAAGGCAGCCCTTGCCTTCTTGATCCGTGCGCCTGTGTCGATCTTGGTACCGCCGTCTGATGCCGTTTGGCTACCAAGATATTGGAAGCTTTCAACATTCTCCACTGGTTGCCCGGCTACTGTGAAACTGAAAGGGGTCACCGTGTTTACATCCAACGATTTGGTTTTGTTGACGTTGTTGACTAAGCCTGCCGAAAAGGAGCGCTTGGCAAGGTCGTTGAGCTTACTCTGCATATCAGAGCGCCGTTGAGCGAGGAGTGCAACGTCATCAGCCAATTTGAAGTCGTTTAGGTGCTCCATGGTTATAGGCTGCCATAACAGCCCGCGGTTCGGTTCACGGTCAATCGCACCTAACAGAATCTCGTCGATTACGATGCTCCAGAATAATACGGAGAGTGACAATACGGTCCACACAGCATCTCCCGGCATGAAATCCGGCCTGCTGCCGCCGGAGAGTCGCATCAATCTTCTCCTGAATCCGGGCTAGGATTACTTTGCATAGAACTTTGAGAACGGTACACAGCAACATAATGCCTCGCCAGTTATCGTATATAGTCAGGTCACCCTTTTTGGGTACCTTCACTAAGATACCTTGCATCCAGTCGACCGGGAAAGTTGCGGTGTCCCAGATATTACGAAATAAACGATGCAGTAGTTGAGCGGAAGTCATGGGTCAGCTTTGAGCATCTCTGCTGACATGCGATCGACCCCTGGGCCTTTATTCGATTTCATGCTTTGGCTGATATTAGCCTTCCTCTAATACGATTGGCCTTCATTCTAAAACATCTTTTAGTATTAATTTATGCTGACGATTAAATACGCTGAAGACATAAACACATTTAAACACCAGATCCAGATATTTATATCACAACTGGTGTATGAAAAGTTTGCTGCAGCTCAATATCATTCATTCGTTGATTCGTTCATTTATTCTTTTATTCATTCATTCATTCATTTGTTCACTTCTTCATTTTTTCACTCATCCATTCATTTATTCATTCATTCATTCTTTCAATTATTTATTCATTCATTCATTCATTTATTAACTAATTAATGCATTCATTCATTCACTCATTCTTATTAGAATTGAGGGGAGATTTTGCAACATGTTCTCATACAAAATCTAGAGAGTTGGAGGAAACTTAAGTCCATGTCGACTGGACTTTAAAACAGAATAAATTAGTAGATCCTTTGTGCGAATGTAGCTTCAATAGTGTGTGGAAAGCTGGTGGTGTATCTTGTTTCGGCAAGAAGAACAAGACGACAAGCAGCTAGAAGGACAATGTGAATTTTTGAAGGCGGATGATTTAGGTGGTTATACAACAAAGCCACAAATCGGCCATCTTGGAAACCACGTGCTTTTTCTAGTGATTTTTCAAGAACACGAATTGAGAGAACCACAACGCCCATGGGGATGAAACATCCGTAGAACGTTTGCTTACTTATGCTAAACAATCGACTTTAATTTCAGCATTGTACGAGAATTATTACGTTAGATTTGAACTTGACTTGGACTTGGACTTGACTTGATAATAGGAGTAGAGAACCGTGTGGTGAATTTCAAATTCACCACATGGCTTGATTGTATAATCACTTTAAAGAAGATATTATCTCCTCTATTCACCATATGCCAGGAAAACGCGTTCTGTCAAAGAAGCATTTTTTTGCCTTGTGCCGGGCAGTTGCGTCAATTTGAAGAAAACATCATCTCCTCTGTGCGCCTCATACCTTGCAAACGCATTCATTTAAATAAGGCATTATTTCTTTGCTTTATTCCGAGCTAATCCGTTCATTAAAAGAAGGAATTATTTTGCCTTGCAAGAAAGCATTATCCCCTCTCTTAATCAATTTTGTGAAATGTCATTTTCCAGATAATAATGGCGTAGAATGGCATTCCATTACACGAAAATAAAAAATTTTGGTCAGACAGAATCTTTGTTGCGTTTCTCCATGTAGCCATGCACTACTTTTTTTTGCAAATATTTTCATTTTGCGATTCATCGGTATCTGTTTTGAAATGTTTTCGATGTAATGGCCTTTCGAGGTAATGGGTTTCGGATCGATTTTGAACTCCGTTTCTTGGGAAGGTGAAACGGTCTTCCTGTGGCTTCGTGGATGTTCTTGCAGGGGAAAACATGCTTCGGACCGTGTTTCTGTAATCGCCGTGTTTCTGTAAAAGTCTATTGCACAAAAATCAGCACCAATTGAACACTAATGTGTTGTGAAACACCTGAGTCATCGCCCATTAGAAGAACTTCAAATTTCGGTTCTTTTAGACCAAGTCTTAATAAGCAATACTTTCTCCTAAATTGTAATTTCAACAATTAACATTATAGGTATTGTAAGACTAAGTGAGAAAACTCATACATTGCTTCCATCGCCTTAGAAACCACTCCACCAGTCCAATCATTCTTTCCACTTACCCGCAGAAAGCAGACAAAAAAAAATCTCCAAAACCATGTCCAATGTAAGCTAATAATCGAATCCACCGATGATGTTCCGGAAGAACCGTTACCGACGCCGACTCATCGTCCAATCCATCCACGGCATCATGTGTTGTTATGGAACCGAGCGCGGGAACCTTCGGAACCGAGAACAGGCCGGCCGCAATGCCCTCCACCATGACTGACTGACTGACATGGCAACAATCCACAAAACAGCCAACGTTAGAGTGCGGTTTGGCCGACGACGACGACGGCGGCGTCAGAAGAGGCAGAAAAAAATTCCGCACTTCATCATCGAACCGGCTCCGAACAACCCAGCAGTGTCTACCTACAAGTGAGTGGATATTCGTATCAAAACGGTTTACATCACCCATAGATTACCGATGCAAATTGGTTCCATTATTCTGGCGTTTCTTCCACGCTCTCGACGGGGCGGTTGAAGTGTCAAGCATGACGCGGGAATGCACTCCCACCGGATCATAGGAGGAAAAAACACAGCTCCTTCCGCAAGTCATAGTCAAGTTCGAGACGATTGCTGGATGGAAGGCTGTTGATTCAGAGGGATCCTAAATTCATACACATCACGGGAAATGCAACTCATTCTCCCACACCCACCACCAACAGGGAAGCTGGCATCTCCACCTACTCTCCTACGGCGCTCTACCATCATGATTTGGTATTGCCCCATCGCGCAATGCGCTGCAAAAGTCATGTCAAAAATTCGCGTTGGCGATGATGAAGCAACCGGATTATTGAATTCCCCCCATCCGTTCCTTCGGTGTATAGTTCCAATTACGCCGGCAAGCAGCGTCGGGCAGTATTTATGGGAATCGATTCCCGGTTCGATTCCGCTGCGGACGCAATGCAGGTTGTTAGCCATTCCACGGTTGTTCGACACGAGTACTCGGATTAGAATAAATTATTAAGCCCCCAGGCGTGGGGATTTGGCTGCAGGCAATTTTTTTTCTCCCTGTGTGTGAGAGAGAACTGAAGTAAGTAAATTGAATGGAATCTCTTGAACGGCAACGTGACCGTAGTCTGGATAAAATCTTGAACTTAACATGTCTAAAATTCGAAACTATTAACTAAGATAGATTTCGTACAAATACTGTCTTCAGCACAATTAGTCAAAACGACGACGGGTAGAGTGATGTACGTTCGAGATGCAAAACAGCTGTTTGAGTACGGTCCGACTTCTGCTCGAAGACTAGACACTGTGGCGGCGCGACGGCCGATTGCTGCAGACCAGAATTCCTCATCCCGGCGGCAATGGTGTGGGTGAAAATAGATTACCACCAGCCAGGCAGCTCTAATTCCCTGCTCCGCACCAAACCATGGCCGTCATCATCATCATCAACAGCAGCAGCAACAGCATCTGATTCCCCCATCAATAACAGCCTCAGCAGTGCGTGTTGTAGTGTGTAGTGCAGCATCCCTTCCAAACGTGTACGACGGCCGGCGAGCAGCGGAGTTCAATACACTGACAAAATAGATTAGGCCAAATCCCAGGGATGTGTTGGGCGAATTACATTCTCCGTTGGTCCTGACGACGACGCGACGCTGCGAATTGGACGGAGGCCCTGGCAACGACAACGAGGATGTAATTTCGTGCAATTTCGCCCCCTCGATTGTTGTTGTCGTCGCCATCCTCCTCATAGCGTTACGTTACGTTGCGTAACAACTAGACGGCGGTGGGTGGTGGTCGTGGTAGCCTCTCTCTGCTTGATTCCCGCCTTGGGAGGGATCTTTTGTCATTAGCGACGACGATGACGACGGCGAACCACTGCTGCTGCTGTTGCTAGCTGCCGTAAGGGGCTTCATTAGTGAAGCCGAGAAGCTGGGCTTTACTGAATACATCCCAAAGCTGCTAATGGTAACGGATGAGGACGAGAAGAAATTGCGACTGATTTTGAAGGGATTCTTATTAATGTGAGAGAAGAATAAGTTGGAACAATTTATGGACGCTGTCGGACGATTCTTTCTTCATCTTTTTTTTTTGTATTACATCATACATCGGGACACTGCCATCTCGTAGCTTGGCGTTCATTAAGCAATTCCACAGTTATTAACTGCGAGGTTTCTCAGCTACGTTTACCATTTTTGCATTCATATATCATGAAGCTAACACGATGATAATTTTATAACCAGGGAGGACCAAAATATCCTAGACCAGATGAAAATTAAACCAAGGCACGTCAGATGAATGAGTTTATTGGTCTACGTCAACGAAGGGTTCTTTCGGATTAAAAAATAATAAAGTAAAAATTTTTAACAATGCATGTGTCTACACTCTACATAGAAATAAAATTCTAAAATTTTATAATTTATTGCTTGAAAATTTTAAAAATTAAAACATTTTTATTGAAAATTTAGTGGAAATTTTAAAAATTAATTATCCTAAAAAAAATTACCATTTCCCTGATTTTTTTAAATTCTGATATTTAAAAGTTTAAATAACAAGAAATTTTTGATTTTTATAAATTTACATATATTTAAAAACTTTATGATTCAAAAGTTTTAGTCTTGAAATTTTGAAAAATTAGAAGATCTAAACCTTGAAAACTTTGAGAATTATTTTAATTATTTTGAGAAATTTTTTCAAAAACATTTTAATTTATAGATTAGAAATTTATAAAAATATACAATTTTGGAGTTTATCGAAGGTTTTTAAACATAAATTTGAAGAAAAAAAAAATTTAGGTTCGAAAAAATTTCTGAATTGCAAAACTAAAAGATGTCAAATTTGAAAAAAAAATCTAGAAATATAAAATTTAAGAAATAGAAAAAAATATCAATCAAATTTAAAAAAATGGGGGGTTTTAAAATATTATTTCGCTTTTAATTTAAAAAAAAAATGTTCAGGGTTAAAATAATAAAATTTAAATATTGATAATCTATAAATTGAAATTTTTTAAATTCAATTACTGTAAAATTTAGAAATCATGCATTCAAAAATTCATTAGATCTGAAATTTACTTGACGATTTTAGGGTTAAGGAATTTTTAAATGAAATAATTCAAAATTTTATAGTTGTTCTTTTGGAAAATTGAAACTTTTTTTTTATTTGAAAGGTCAAAATTAAAAATTTGAAAATTGGAAAGTTAAGACCTCTAAAATTGCTTATGAAGATATTGCTAATAAATTAAAATGAAGATTTTATATAAATTAAAATATAAAAAAAATTGGTAATTCTAAAATTTAAACATTCAAATTTTAAAATTTTGCAATTTCAAAAATAGAAAATAAATGTTTTCATTTTTGAAAAATCAGAAGCTCTAAACCAGCGGTTCTCAACCTGGGGTACATGTACCCCTGGGAGTGCCTTCGCTTGCCCCAGGGAGTACCTCGGACAAAAATCCGTAATGGCGGACGTATTTCATTTCCAATCAAAACAAATTTATAATGTTTTGATACTTGTATATTTTTTCTCTTTCAAAACTTTGTCTAAAACTAAATAATACTAAAACTTTGTCTAAAACTAAATAAACGTAAATAATACGCATGGCGATCAATAAATCAAAGTCAACTAAATCCTGCCTTCATAACCAGCACAGTGCATGAAGGGCTGCAGAACAAAAGAACAAAAGGATAAAATCGTCGGATTAACAAATTAAAAAAAACTCTTTAATGCAATCTACCTGATCGAAACAAAATGTTGAATAATATGTAAAGGATATGCTTCTTAACTAAACTCTTGAGTTCGGAAGCCTCCGTTTAAAAGGCATGAAAACTTTTTTCGAATAGCTCGGTTGCCACGTTCCAGGAGGATTGAAAGCACCCTACGTTTCTCGGAAGCATTGCCAGATAAAAAATATGTTGTTCTTTTATACAAAATAAATTTAAGCTTTTCTTGCTTGTAAAATTCTGCTGCAATTTAACACGTCGTGGAATTTTCCAAACTATTTCCTGTATTCTTCCAAGCAGCCCGGAAGCCTCCTTTCAAGAGGCCCAGAAGCCTCCTTTCAAGAGGCCTGGAAGCCTCCTTTCAAGAGGCCTGGAAGCCTCCTTTCAAGAGGCCTGGAAGCCTCCTTTCAAGAGGCCTGGAAGCCTCCTTTCAAGAGGCCTGGAAGCCTCCTTCCAAGCAGCTCGGAAGCCTCCTTTCAAGAGGCCTGGAAGCCTCCTTTCAAGAGGCCTGGAAGCCTCCTTTCAAGAGGCCTGGAAGCCTCCTTTCAAGAGGCCTGGAAGCCTCCTTTCAAGAGGCCTGGAAGCCTCCTTTCAAGAGGCCTGGAAGCCTCCTTTCAAGAGGCCTGGAAGCCTCCTTTCAAGAGGCCTGGAAGCCTCCTTTCAAGAGGCCTGGAAGCCTCCTTTCAAGAGGCCTGGAAGCCTCCTTTCAAGAGGCCTGGAAGCCTCCTTTCAAGAGGCCTGGAAGCCTCCTTTCAAGAGGCCTGGAAGCCTCCTTTCAAGAGGCCTGGAAGCCTC
Organism: Armigeres subalbatus; assembly: GCF_024139115.2. Taxonomy (NCBI): domain Eukaryota; kingdom Metazoa; phylum Arthropoda; class Insecta; order Diptera; family Culicidae; genus Armigeres; species Armigeres subalbatus. Next base: position 99,629,972 of record NC_085141.1, read on the forward strand.
CTTTCAAGAGGCCTGGAAGCCTCCTTTCAAGAGGCCTGGAAGCCTCCTTTCAAGAGGCCTGGAAGCCTCCTTTCAAGAGGCCTGGAAGCCTCCTTTCAAGAGGCCTGGAAGCCTCCTTTCAAGAGGCCTGGAAGCCTCCTTTCAAGAGGCCTGGAAGCCTCCTTTCAAGAGGCCTGGAAGCCTCCTTTCAAGAGGCCTGGAAGCCTCCTTTCAAGAGGCCTGGAAGCCTCCTTTCAAGAGGCCTGGAAGCCTCCTTTCAAGAGGCCTGGAAGCCTCCTTTCAAGAGGCCTGGAAGCCTCCTTTCAAGAGGCCTGGAAGCCTCCTTTCAAGAGGCCTGGAAGCCTCCTTTCAAGAGGCCTGGAAGCCTCCTTTCAAGAGGCCTGGAAGCCTCCTTTCAAGAGGCCTGGAAGCCTCCTTTCAAGAGGCCTGGAAGCCTCCTTTCAAGAGGCCTGGAAGCCTCCTTTCAAGAGGCCTGGAAGCCTCCTTTCAAGAGGCCTGGAAGCCTCCTTTCAAGAGGCCTGGAAGCCTCCTTTCAAGAGAGCCTGGAAGCCTCCTTTCAAGAGGCCTGGAAGTCTCCTTTCAAGAGGCCTGGAAGCCTCCTTTCAAGAGGCCTGGAAGCCTCCTTTCAAGAGGCCTGGAAGCCTCCTTTCAAGAGGCCTGGAAGCCTCCTTTCAAGAGGCCTGGAAGCCTCCTTTCAAGAGGCCTGGAAGCCTCCTTTCAAGAGGCCTGGAAGCCTCCTTTCAAGAGGCCTGGAAGCCTCCTTTCAAGAGGCCTGGAAGCCTCCTTTCAAGAGGCCTGGAAGCCTCCTTTCAAGAGGCCTGAAAGCCTCCTTTCAAGAGGCCTGGAAGCCTCCTTTCAAGAGGCCTGGAAGCCTCCTTTCAAGAGGCCTGGAAGCCTCCTTTCAAGAGGCCTGGAAGCCTGGAAGCCTCCTTTCAAGAGGCCTGGAAGCCTCCTTTCAAGAGGCCTGGAAGCCTCCTTTCAAGAGGCCTGGAAGCCTCCTTTCAAGAGGCCTGGAAGCCTCCTTTCAAGAGGCCTGGAAGCCTCCTTTCAAGAGGCCTGGAAGCCTCCTTTCAAGAGGCCTGGAAGCCTCCGTTCAAGAGGCCTGGAAGCCTCCGTTCAAAAGGCCTGGAAGCCTCCTTTCAAGAGGCCTGGAAGCCTCCTTTCAAGAGGCCTGGAAGCCTCCTTTCAAGAGGCCTGGAAGCCTCCTTTCAAGAGGCCTGGAAGCCTCCTTTCAAGAGGCCTGGAAGCCTCCTTTCAAGAGGCCTGGAAGCCTCCTTTCAAGAGGCCTGGAAGCCTCCTTTCAAGAGGCCTGGAAGCCTCCTTTCAAGAGGCCTGGAAGCCTCCTTTCAAGAAGCCTGGAAGCCTCCTTTCAAGAGGCCTGGAAGCCTCCTTTCAAGAGGCCTGGAAGCCTCCTTTCAAGAGGCCTGGAAGCCTCCTTTCAAGAGGCCTGGAAGCCTCCTTTCAAGAGGCCTGGAAGCCTCCTTTCAAGAGGCCTGGAAGCCTCCTTTCAAGAGGCCTGGAAGCCTCCTTTCAAGAGGCCTGGAAGCCTCCTTTCAAGAGGCCTGGAAGCCTCCTTTCAAGAGGCCTGGAAGCCTCCTTTCAAGAGGCCTGGAAGCCTCCTTTCAAGAGGCCTGGAAGCCTCCTTTCAAGAGGCCTGGAAGCCTCCTTTCAAGAGGCCTGGAAGCCTCCTTTCAAGAGGCCTGGAAACCTCCTTTCAAGAGGCCTGGAAGCCTCCTTTCAAGAGGCCCAGAAGCCTTCTTTCAAGAGGCTCGGAAGCCTCCTTTCTAGGGACCTGGAAGCCAACTTTCAAGAGGCCTGGAAGCCTCCTTTCAAGAGGCCTGGAAGCCTCCTTTCAAGAGGCCTGGAAGCCTCCTTTCAAGAGGCCTGGAAGCCTCCTTTCAAGAGGCCTGGAAGCCTCCTTTCAAGAGGCCTGGAAGCCTCCTTTCAAGAGGCCTGGAAGCCTCCTTTCAAGAGGCCTGGAAGCCTCCTTTCAAGAGGCCTGGAAGCCTCCTTTCAAGAGGCCTGGAAGCCTCCTTTCAAGAGGCCTGGAAGCCTCCTTTCAAGAGGCCTGGAAGCCTCCTTTCAAGAGGCCCAGAAGCCTTCTTTCAAGAGGCTCGGAAGCCTCCTTTCTAGGGACCTGGAAGCCTCCTTTCAAGAGGCCTGGAAGCCTCCTTTCAAGAGGCCTGGAAGCCTCCTTTCAAGAGGCCTGGAAGCCTCCTTTCAAGAGGCCTGGAAGCCTCCTTTCAAGAGGCCTGGAAGCCTCCTTTCAAGAGGCCTGGAAGCCTCCTTTCAAGAGGCCTGGAAGCCTTCTTTCAAGAGGCCCAGAAGCCTTCTTTCAAGAGGCTCGGAAGCCTCCTTTCAAGGGGCCTGGAAGCCTCCTTTCAAGAGGCCTGGAAGCCTCATTTGAAGAGGCCTGGAAGCCTCCTTTCAAGAGGCCCATGTAGTAGATAAGATCAGGTCAAATATCAATATCACTATATTAATATCAAATCACTTTTTTTCGATACTTTATAGACCTGATCTTATCTACTACAGCCCAGAAGCCTTCTTTCAAGAGGTTCGGAAGCCTCCTTTCAAGAGGCCTGGAAGCCAACTTTCAAGAGGCCTGGAAGCCTCCTTTCAATAGGCCCGGAAGCCTCCTTTTAAAGCCTGTCCACGTTAAATTTCGGACACTTAGACAATGTCTAATTGATTTGTAGCCATTGTATCAATTTGGACGAGAATGAAAACAAGCTGAAAGCATCACGTAAAGCAAAGAGATTCATCTGTCGTGTGAATTGATCTTCTCGGTGGTTTGTGAAAATTTCAAAAAATCGCATTGTATGATGGGTGTCCGAAATTTAACGTGGACAGGCTTTAAGAGGCTTGGAAGCCTCCTTTTAAGAGGCCTGGAAGCCTCTTTCAAGAGGCCTGGAAGCCTCCTTTCAGGGGCCTGGAAGCCTCCTTTCAAAAGCAAATATTAAAAAAAATAGTCCCAAAATTTCAAAATTTAAAAAGTTCAATGACTTAAGTTTTGTTTAAACATAAATTTTAAAAATTTTAATATAGTATTGACCCGATTTTGTAGCTCATTAATTTTGTCTACCCTCGATTTTATCACGTTTTCGACACGATTTTGCCCCGAAAAAAATTGAAAATCTTTGAAAGTCTTTTGGACAAGAAATTACGGGTACCGTTCACGTATTTGGCCTTTCCAAGGCATAAACTGATTTATATTATAAAAATCGATTTTGTCACATTTCCTAACTTATCACCCAAAAAATTACCAGGGGGTGATAAAATCGGGATATTACTGTATTTCAAAAATTCAAACCTTTAAAATTGAATGCTTTTAACTTTAAAAATCTTAAAAAAAAATAATTTTTAGGCCAAAATTTAAAAAAAAACAGTGGATTCAAAATTTAATAATTTGGCAAACTATAAAATCAAAAAATTAAAAATATAGAAGCTTTAAGATAAAAACGTGAATAAGTTAAAAAATTTGAAAAAAAAATTTAGTTTTAACAATTTGAATAAAAATTATTTTAGGAAATTGGAAATTTGGAAATTTAAGAAAAATAAATTCAAAGATTTGAAAAATAAAATGTTGAGTGTTCTAAGAATTGAAAATTTTAAAGTTTCAACTTAATATAACTTTGAAAAATTTTAAACAAAAGAAATGAGATTAAAAAAATTCTAGAATTGAAAACTTCAAAATTTAGAAATTAAGAGATTAAAGACCATAATTTGGTTTAAAAATTTATGAACTTCAAATCATAAAATTTTCAAGATTGTAGGATTTAAAAAAATTAAAGTTTTGAACTAAAACTCAAAATTTCGAAGTTTCAAAACTTTAAAATCGAAGGATTTTAAAATTTTATATTTTTTTTATTCAGAAATTAAAGTTTCAAAGACTGAGAAAGTAGAATTTAAGATTTTTTTTAGAATTTAGGAAAAACTTTTAAAAAATATATAAATTATAAAATTTGAAAATTCATAGGAATTGAAAATTTTATTGATTTGGTTATTTTAGGATTTTAGCAATTGAAAATTTAAATCTAGAAATATTAAAATTTTTAGATTGAAAAATTAATTTTCTATAAACTTAAAGCTATTTTTATTTAATTTAGAATTTTTAAAATTAAAGAAACTGAAAAATAGAGATACTTTTTAGAAACTAAGCCCTTAAAAATAAAGGAATTTCAAAACTTTAAGAATTAAGAAAAAAATCTTGGTAATTTTTGAAAATTTGAGATTTTTACATTTTTGAGGTAGAAACTTTGGAATAAGAAAAAATATTAAAATATTTGAAATTTGAAAATTTGTTGACTCAAATATGAAATTTTAAACTTATCATTGAATTAAATATTCATAGTTTTAAATGAAATCGGAATTGCGGCTTAGAGCTTAAAAAATATCTTTTTTTTTATTTCCAAATTAAAAACTCAGAAATTGACTAAACAATAATCAAAAAAATCCTGAGATTTTGAATTTTCAACTTTCAAGATTTGAAAAGTTACTTACTTGATAATTACTTTCTTGCTCAGCTACATCTCTTCCTCGATAAACCTACGCCGAATGGAGTATCCTTCTCTTCTGGACTCGATCATGGGGCAATCGCTTCCAGTTTTCAATGGTTCAAAAACTGAACAACTAAAAATTGAAAAATCGAAAAAAAAACAAATTTAAACTTTAACATTTTCAGAAGTTAAAAAAAATGAAAACTTTACAAATATAAATTTTTAAAAGCAAAAATAAATTTAACAATTTTAAAAAGGCGAAATTCAAAATTTTTGAATTTCGCAAAAAGGCGAATTTTTTTTTTGTTTGAGATACTTCAAAATTAAAAAATAGGAGGGATTGAAAATAAATAAATTTTAGAACTTTCATATTTTCAAATAAAGTTTTTTTTTTTCAATTTTATGACATAAAAAAAATGAAATTTTAAAACCAAAAATTTAAAATTTTGAAACTTTAAAAGTAATAAATTGAAGGATTTTATTTTGTTTTCAATTAAGAATACCGTACATAAGTACGTAACGTACGTAAGAATAACTTAGCAAAAAGAAGCGACGAGATTGGTGCTGGATCTCTTTGTTTTGCGATGAGATATATGTTCAGTGCGATGGAAAACGGGACAGTTCCCCTACATGAAATTATGTTTTACGTAGATTTTTAGTAATGTTCTGAAGAGTTACTTTGACTCATTTCAATATTTTTGTCTGTGTACTCTATGATTGAATCCTATAAAAACGCATTTGTATTTCAACTTGTTTTACGAAGCTGTGCAAAAAACCTTGTCTCCAACGACAGTTAAGCAAGAATGAGACGTTTTATTACAGCTTATCGAGGAAACTGATATTTATATTTAAGTTCGGATAGTTTTTTCTTCGATAAGTGCTCTAAAACAATGCCCCATGTTTTCATTTGACAATCGCACTCAAAATGCATATGAATAACCGTAGCCGAATGCTTCCAAAGCACGAAAGTAAATATGCCACAACATCGAATTCCCTACAGCCCTCCCACCGAATCAAACGCTTCTCATTCTGGAGAGGAAGCAAAAAGTCGACGCTCAACATCAACAACGCAACGCTCTGTCACTAATTTCCTTTCCGACAAACTGTACACAGTTTGTAAACAAACTACGGCCCTCCAGGGAGAGAACCGTCGTGTTTCAATCCATCGTCGCAGCTGTTTCTTATTCCAATTCGTTTCGATCTGTCTTCGCTCATTACACCATGTTGGTGTTCGATTGAAAAGCCATTTTTATGCTTTTCAAAACGTTCGTGTTCTCTTTTAGACGAAAATATCTTTCAAAATTAATTCTTAAATAATTGATTTAGTGCCTCAATAAGTCGCTTTCAATAGTTGTAAATTAAAAATCCAAAAAGGTATTTTGATCGCGTCAACTGATCAATCTTTTAAGGGTAAGTACACGAAAACAGCTTGATGTTGCCGAGAGCCTACTAAAATACATAGCTACTGTCATATATCATTCGAATTGATCAAAATTTTTAAAACTGAAATGAACTCTCTCGTTGTTCTGAATCAGATATTGAGAACATGCGGTGTCTCGCATATATGTATAGCTCAAAACCTGCATAACAAGGTGCTATTAACGAGAAATCAAACGAAAGCCTTAGTTCAATTCTTCTTATCGCGTAAAATTAATTGAATCTTCTATCCAATGTCACATTAGTAACGTGTATTTTTGAATCATCTCCACTTTAGGTTCACAGTGAGCGAACAACTCGCCTACTTTGATGAGAGTGCAAATGTGACTATTGTCCGCTTCACTACCCGAAACGACGAAACTATGAGCATGGAAGAGTGTCGCCGCCATTTGAAGATGTTGAAAAGATTCGCTCGATAAGTGAAGTTTTTTTTTCTGAAGTTGTGAGAAGTGAACAGTGAGATTCAAATCCTAAACCAGGGCTTCATAAATTCGCTTTGAGAGCCGACTCAGAAGTGCGGATATAAATCAAAACGCGTTCGAGAAAAGTCGAGCGCAAAACGGGGATTCGAAGGAAGATTTTCAGTTGCACTTCAGTAGGGCGGGAAAGAAGAAAAGTGCGGAGAAAAACGAGCGGAAAGGATATAAAATTGATATTTATTACGAGTGTGTCCATCGAGAAGTGGAACGGGGCCGGGAAACGTTTCGTAAGAGGAAGAAATCTGCACTTGAGAGAATCGAAGTGAGAAGAGATATAAAGTACACGCATATATACATACAGATCAAGTGAAGTGACCACCACTCGGGGCGCCGTTGAAGAAATCGGAAGCAAAAAGTGCGACAACAACGCAACGGGTGTGGGGAAGGTTGAATCTGGTCCGTTACGAGTGTTTGGTGAAGTGACGAAGTGTTTCGATAAAATATACGCCGATTTCGGCTTCGGGAGTTTACTATCCAGCAGACAAGTGTGTGGTTTTTGAGGGCGTGGGAGTACGAGAAACGTTTTTCCCACTATGATTGGATATAGTTTTATTATTGCAGACATCGATCGAAATCCACCAATCAGTAGCAGTCGCCGCCACCGCAGTACCAGAAGTGACGGTAAGCATTGAGCGTGTTTCGATTATGGTGAACTTCCCTGCGCGAAGGTGAACGTTCTAAGCTCCTAAGTACGCGGACTGCTCGGAGGGAGGCAAGCACGATAAAGATAAAATAAATATGATTAATTGAATGCCATAAATCATTGGAAATTGTGTATGTAAACGGATATCGCTAAGGCCGCGCTCGGGTGTGCGAAACAGGGAAACTTTTGGCTGCCCGACCGAACTCAAGGGAGTTTGCCTCCCGCGTGCGTGTAGCGTCGCAGCCCAAGCCTAGCGCAAACACACTACAAACAGGCCAGTCAGACTCGACGCCCAGCCGGGAGATGGATTAGTTTGTTAGTGAGGTTTTCATTTGTCAAACATTTTTTGCTCAGTATTTGGTTATTATTTTCTCTCTCCGCTTCTCTATTTACTTTTGCGATGTTTGAGGAATTTCGAGCTGATAAGGAGGCGACCGGCCGACCGACGGCGAGTGGGCTTTTCGGGGATTAGTCGGGAGAGATAATCTCTACAGTATAGAGTCATGGAAAGTTGGTCGAATGGGAATCTTAAGTTGCGATAACGAATGTGATTGATTTTGGCGAAAGTGTTTGACATGGTTTGGATGGTTGGGATTTCCAGAAAAACGGAAAGTATAACTGTTGTTATTTGTTATTTCGCTTGTTTTGATGTTTTGTCGTTAATCTGACTAAGGATTATTTTCCTATCGAAAAGTGACATCATGGATGAACCCGATGTACGAAGATAATTAACTTTGGTTTTAACGTAAACCGATATTCTTTATGTGTGGACTAAGCTCTTCAAATTAAGTATGTCGATGGCACACCCCTTTTGTCTACTACTAAGGTAAAACGTATTTACTAATTTACTTCACTATTTACTAAGTATTTTATATCATTCTGACAGTTTACAATTGATAACATTCTAAGCACTTTGAAATATTTAGCTTTTCTCAGTAGCCGAAATTTTTTAGATCTTGGGTATGTATTCGATGTAGGGGGAATGACGGCTTTGGCAGGTTTTGTTCTATTATTGGCAGGTTTTTTTTATGACTGACTATGCTCAAATTCGGCCTAAACATTCTTTACATATCAAAGAATATTGTGGCCAAATTTCATAAAATTTGGTCGACAAAAACCTCCCTGACAATAATAGAACAAAACCGGGGAAACCAACGCAGGAAAACAGTCATTGCTCTCGACGAGACGCTGAAAACGCCGTTGCCGAGAAAAATTACAACAAATGGCGCCGCCAACGGTTTTCGGACGGACCGGTGCACACCTGTACTTATGCATGAAATTTGGAAGATGATGTTGATGTGCGTTAATTCACATTTGATTTTATTCATTTATAAGTTTTGAGATTATAAGTTTTTCCTTGAAATTTTCCCATCACTGTCCGAGACTTTAAAATCATTATCAGCTTATGTCTTGTCATAAAGCTTACCGAACTTTAACCGATATCTCAGCTGTGGGTTCGGGCTTCAACTTTTCCTTAGGGCAGCAATGTAATTTCCTTTGACTTTGCTGTTCCTTGCTTTGCGAATCTTAATTACGTCTTTTATGTCACTGTCTTTGATATTTCTGTTTAGTCTTCTTCTTCTTATTGACATTACATCCACTACTGAGACATTGCCACCTCGCAGCTGAATTCTCTAAGCACTTCCACTTCCAGCTACTCTTTCAACAACGGGTGCAATCAGAAGCACGCCAAATGAAGCGCTAGACGCTTTGCTCCATGTACTTCCATTGGATCAATTTATTCAATTAGAAGCTGAGAAAAGTGCTTTAAGGATCAGAAGAATTTCAAATATCTTCGAATGTGACCTGAAAGGGCATCTTAGCATTCCAAACAAAGTTAGTAATAACTCGCTCATCACAAACAATGATGACTGTATGTAATTAATCTTGAGCAAAGTATATAGACCAAATCTTCGCTCAGGATCAATTGTGTTTTACATCGACGGCTCAAAGCTGAACAATCAAGTTGGAGCAGGCGTGTCTGGATCAGGGCTAAATATTTCAATTTCCATGGGCAAGTGGCCAACTGTTTTCCAAGCTGAAGTTCAGGCTATTCTGGAATGCTCTAATTTATGCTTAGGTCGATATTAAATACAGGCATTCGAATATTTGCATATTGTCTGATAGTCAAGCAGCATTGAGTTATTGAGCAGCTAGTTATTGGATGCCTTGAAATCAGCAACTTGTACGCCTAAACTTGTCTGGGAATGTGTTCAATCACTCCAAACATTGGCCTGTCGTAACAAAGTGAACCTGTATTACCGGGTTACCGGTCAACGAACGAATCTTGCTCTAAATAGCAATAATGCGCCATTATTGGACAAATGGTCGTAGTGATTGAAATACCCAACAAGAGAAAAAGCACTTCTACAGTTATTAACTGCGAGGTTTCGTAGCCACCGTAAGGTATTAATACTTCACTGTCAGACGATACTAAGAAAAAGAAGCTTAATGGTCAATTACAAAGTAACTATTAGCCCTATGTTACGCCAAACCTCCATATAGGGCCAATATACGGATATTTACCGACTTATTATTAAAGTAGCACTATTTGACCGATTTGGCGCAATATACGACTTATTAGATACTTGGGTAAGCATACTCTGCTTCTAGAAAAAGTTGTTTGGCCTGAAGGCATTCGGGCAAAAGCCATTTGACCAAATATCACTTGAAACCAAATAGCATGTTAGACCGAAAATCATCTACCCGATTTCCATTTGACCGAATTAAATGTTTGGCCGGAACTAGTTGACCAAAGAAGTCATTTAGCTGAACAAGTAATTTAGCCGAACAGGCGTTTTTACCGAACAATAATACGTCCGAAAATATCGTAAGGCCGAACGGGATACATGGCCACAAATGGGATGTACAGCCGAAAATAAAGTTCGACAGAACTGGCCATTTGGCCACGACCGAGCAGGTTGTTTGACAGAATGCTTAGGCTATTTCAGAATAAGCCGAACATGCTAATATGCGGGACAAATTATTTAGTCGATTCAATTCAGACCAGATAGAACCAAACTCTTTCAAGGGTGTTCAAGCCACAGGCAATCAAACTCGATTTCGTACTGTTTTCACTGCACATGAACCGAAACAAGAAAGCTAATGCCAATACTGTGAAACAGACGGCATAAGACTTTCAAACGGTAGCGAACAAACAGTCTATTTCAAAATAGAATAACGGCTTGAACTTGTACATTTTCATGGCGAATTGTTTTGGTTGTTCGCTGCATGAAACTTTACCGATTAAATTGTCAATGTTTGGTAAATGACAGTGTTCCGCAGTACAGTTTTCAAGCCAGGCCAGTGCCATTTTAATTGCTGAAAATAATTATAAAAAATTACTTCATTTTACTTCCATCCAATTTTCTTCGAGAACGCTTTTAGCTTTTTTACTTTTTGCTTTTCAGTTATTAATCCTGTTTTCTTTCTTCTCATTTCTCACTTCTTAGCGAGAATGAGAAGGTAGATGTCTCACATCTTTCTTCCTAAAAACAACTTCAGCTGAATAAGCCAGTTTTATGCGGTATTATATTTGGCATAATAAGCGCTTCACTCACCTTCAATGTTTGTTGGGTTACTACTCACAGTGAGAAGTAATAATGATGTGTGAGAAATTATAGTGAATAGTGAGATCTCTTAGTTTTTATATCACATTTCTCTTCTCTTCGCATTTATTGCAATGAGAAGATAAAGAAAGTTATAGGTGAAGACGTCTCAATCCTCACTTTCCATTTCTCACTCCTCATTTCTTACTTTTCATTGAAACTTCTCAATGTGAAAAGTAATAAAAGTACAACATAGTGAGTGAGAAGTAAGAACAAAGATGTTCCTCTACTCATTTCTCAATCTTCATTATTTACTTCTTACTTCGCCTTTTTAATTAATCAATTAACACTTTCCACATACGATTATTCGGCGATCTCGTACGGAAAACGACCCCTTTGGTCAAATGGAATTTTCGGCCGGTTCGGTTTTGCCACTCGACAATTCGACGTATTCGGGCAAATGACTTATTCGACCAAACGACATTTTCGGCCGAATGCCCCTTTTGAGTGAAATGACATTCTCAGCCAGATGGAATTCGGCCTGATGGTTTGTTTAGTCAAATATTGTCTAATTATTGTCCGACATTCTGGTTACGTGCCCGGCCCACTGCTGGTTTTCGATTTCCGCGGTGTTAACGATGGATGGTTCGCCCAACAGCTGATGCAACTCGTGGTTCATTCGCCTCCTCCGTGTGCCGTCTTCCATCCGCACCCTGCAATAGATGGGACGCAAGACTTTTCTTTCAAAAACTCAAAGGGCGCGTTCGATCTTCACGAGCATCATCCAGGTCTCGTATCCGTAGAGGACTACCGGCTTTCTAAGCGTTTTGTAAATAGTCGATTTGGCCAAATTTATTCGTTCGAAGCGCTTTGTGGAGTCCAAAATATATGCGATTTCCATGCTACCATGCGTCTCCGAATTTCTCTGATTCGTTTTCGGCAGTCATCAGTTAGCCCAATACACGAACTCATCGACCACCTCGATTTCGTCACCACCGATACAAACTTGTGGTGAGAGTTGTTCTCGTTGTCTTCTCTTGAGCCTTTTGCTACCATATACTTCTTCCTCGACGTGTTGATGACTAGTCCGTGACTAGCTTAGCTTCCCTCTTCAGTCTGATGTAGGCTTCCCTCATCTCTCTTCTAGACATAGTCCCCGCTTCCACGATCCGCCAATACTTCCAGCATATTTCTATAGAAGGTGGTCAACACGAATTCAAGACAGCATCTTGTTGTTCTGACGGCCACAACAATAATTTGGCTTTGCACACTCAGTTTTTGTTTCCGCTGCTAGGCAATATCCGCACAAACATCACTCATACGCCATGAGTAATAAGATTCTGTGGTTATCGAGATGAACCGGCCTAGGACATAAATTCTCGTAATAAAGATAATAATAAAGGTTTTTGTGGTCTTATTATCAGCGATCTTCGCCTCTTGGATGCACCAAAAGCTAACGGAAAACACCAAAACTTCAGTTTGTTGAATCCCGTCCCTTGTCTATAATTTCCGCTGAAGCCAAAGCTGTTTTTCAAGACACCATTAACCCAATGGCAACCGCTGCTTAACCGTAGAAAGTTCTGTCATCCAAACCGTGGCGGATAATAAAGAAGCCCATTCTAACCTAATGTGGGTACCTACTGGGAGTCGACCAAACAAGCCCCTACCTCACTCAGAACTAGGGTGGTCGATATTGGCCATTTTAGTCATTATTAGGTATTCGGTATTTTGTATAGTCAATACCGGTAATACTGGTAAAATATCAGTATTTGTGAAATTTCCAGAAATTAAAAAAAAGTTTGTTATTTGAACTTTTGAGTGAAAAACAATGTTTATTGACAAACTTTAAAAGCTAAAACCATTGCTTGTTGAGACGGGTAAAGTGAAACATAAGTAGACATAACATCTTCTTGTTCTTCTATGGCTCTGGATTCCAAATGGAACTTGCCCTGCTTTTCTAAGTATTCTATTAGCATTTCCTCGGTTATTAATTGAAAGCTTTTCTATGCCCGCCATTGCATGAGTATGTATCTTACGTGGCAAGTACAATGGATACACTATGCCCAGGGTGTCGAGAAAGTTTCCAACCCGAAAACATCCTAGACCGGACCGAGAATTGAACTCGCCATCTTCGGATTGGCAATCCTACGCCTTTGCTCGCAAGGCTACTGGAGACCCCCGTAGACATAACATACTGAGCGATGTATCTCCCAATCCGCTTCGGATTTTGTTAGCAATGTAATGTTGCCAGCTGCAGATTTTGTTGGCGTTGTTGCTCTGGTTCAACCGAAGTTGGACGAATAGTTTTAAGAGCGTCGAAAATCAGTGCCATCCCTTAATTCCTTCAGATTCATAGTTGAAGAATTATTTACGGATTGCGTGCAAGGATCCTGGCGTCAACGTAGTAGCTCAGTTTTCCCAACGCAAGTGATTTAATCTGCTGAAATCTCTTCACGAGTTTCTCTGCAGCCGATAAGCCAGAAAAAAATTCCATAGAGACATCTTCTTCGTACCGATCGTCAGGTGTGATCGTTGTCTTAACTTCAACGATCGCATCCAGGAATGATTAGACGCTTCGAGATCTCGTCCGCTTGCTTAATCAATGTAGCTCTGGATGTCTTAAAGAAAATATTAAAATCGGTTCTGAAAATTGCTCTACGGCCGGATTATTCAAGAAGCAAAAAGTTCGGCGTATTCTGATCGTCTCTCTTGGATTCGTTCTTTGAGAGCATTGAATGAGTACACGGCAATTCCTGTAGCTTGATTTGATAATTGCTCCAACATAAATTAAAGCTACACGTCGGCTTCATAGTGCCGAAGTCACGGCAGAGTAGTTCCACAGCAACTTGAACAGGTTCGAGGGCCCACCTACGAGAGGTTCACCTACCGCTAAAAAATATATACCTAATCACTGAATTTGAATTTGAAATGAAGCTTCAAATCGATCAGAGTTTTTTCGATCAGAGAATCGTTTGAGCATGGATAAAATACTATTCCTGCGTTCTAAAAATTCTTTACCAATACAACTCACCACTAATACAAGTTCTTTACCAAATTCAGAACGGACATATTTTTGCAGCTAAACATTTTTCACAGGTGACCTCCGGAACAAAACTACTTCGGCACGTACCTTTATCACCATTTCATACATAGCGGGAAAATACTCAACGATGTAAACAATGTCCTTGAAGAAAAAAGCCAAACAGAATCAGATTTTTCATACTGACAGCTAAATATGAAATACCGGAAATACCGGTATTTTCGGTACTCAAAATTGACCGGTATTAACGGTTAGACTACCCTACTCAGAACATACTGGATTCTGACGCCAAATCTTGGTATAATATTACAATCGAACACTGCTTACATGAACGATGAAAGGTATAATATTCCCCTGGAAGATGCGCGGCTACAAAGCAAGACCATGCGGAAGCTGGCTGGGTTCTAAGTACTAAGCGAGAAAAAAATCATAGCTTTCGCAACGTCCTCCGCAACGATGGTAGAGATGAAGTGCAATTAAGGACAATCGTCCCAGATCCGCAGAATGACTTTTTCAATGGCCGTCCTAGCCCTCATCTCACTTTTTAGCGGCACAAATGTCAATTTGTTATTGTCTGACACTTGCTTTTGGAGTTATGAGTTCCGGAAAGCGTGATGTAGTTTAGAATTGGGTTGTTTAGCTAAAAAAATATCGAGGTTTTTGCAGTTTAGCATATAGAGCATGCTTTTCTAATCTCTAACATATCCTCTAACCTAACCTCTTTCTCACTGAGGAAATAAAAGAATCTTCTGATGTCTTCTGTTTGGATCAATGGAATCCAACTCTGGAATGGGTTGCTCGGGATATTCGATTATTTTATCGACATGACACCCTGTGAATCTTTAGTTCTGAAACTATGGAAGTTGTGATTGTTGGTGAAATTCAATGGAAATGCTGGTAAAATCAGTAATGATCGCCGATAGTCATATATTCTGTTTCAATCAATCATTTCCCTATTCATCAATTTCAATCAAGAAATAATATAATTCTTCAATACAGGAAGTCATATATGTATGTGCTTTTATTTATAAAATTCACCCTTGTATTAGGCTTTTCAATTCGTATAACAACGTAAAATACAAATTATCAAATATTAATATCTGCTGGCGAAGTAATTTCCGTAGGTCACTGGGTCAAATTCCGCCACGACGGTCGTTTTCTTGAATCCTATGGAGTTTTTCTGAATACTTTTTCAAGTTACCATTGGAACAAATTTTGGGCTTTTGCCAATCGGTTGATAACGAATGTAGCCTCGAAGTGAAATTGATTCGAAAAAGCCAAATACTGAAACGCAGAGTCATTTCAAACCAATTTCAGTGTGGATCGCCATTCCTGCTGTAAACATTATGGTTTTGGAAGTTCCCTCAATGTTCAGTATATGTAGACGCTAAATATGTAATATTAGGTTCTGCGCCATATGAACTCCAAACTTCATGATTTTAAAATTACTTTTTCAATATGATACTCTCAATTTGTTTGTTATTCAACTAACCACTTTGTAGCCGGCATCGGAAGTCCTCGGGGACCAATGTATCAGACATGTTGAACTCTTTGCATACTCCAGATTTCGGCGCCCTTGGCGGGGGTCAATCCGGCCAACTGCACGATTATTTATTTATTTATTATCAGACTAAGGCCGGGCTGCACATAAAAGTCTTCTCCATTCAGCTCGGTCCATGGCTGCACTTCGCCAACCACGCAGTCTGCGGAGGGTCCGCAAATCGTCCTCAACCTGATCGATCCACCTTGCTCGCTGTGCACCTCGCCTTCTTGTTCCCGTCGGATCGTTGTCGAGAACCATTTTCACCGGATTACTGTCCGACATTCTGGCTACGTGGCCGGCCTACCGCAGTCTTCCGATTTTCGCGGTGTGAACGATGGATTATTTTCCCAACAGCTGATGCAACTCGTGGTTCATTCGCCTCCTCCACGTACCGTCCGCCATCTGCACCCCACCATAGATGGTAAGCAACACTTTCCTTTCAAAAACTCCCAGTGCGCGTTGGTCCTCCACGAGCATCGTCCAGGTCTCGTGTCCGTAGAGAACTACCGGTCTTGTTTTGTAGATAGTCAGTTTGGTACGGCGGCGAACTCTATTCGAGCGGAGTGTTTTGCGGAGTCCAAAGTACGTGCGATTTCCAGCCACTATGCGTCTCCGAATTTCTCTGCTGGTATCGTTATCGGCGGTCACCAGTGAGCCCAAGTACACGAATTCTTCAACCACCTCGATTTCGTCACCACCGATAGAAACTCGTGGGGGGTGGCTTACATTGGCCTCTCTTGAGCCTCTTCCTGTCACGTACTTCGTCTTCGACGTGTTGATGACTAGTCCAATCCGTTTAGCTTCGCTTTTCAGTCTGATGTAGGCTTCCTCCATCCTCTCAAAGTTACGTGCCATGATATCAATGTCGTCGGCGAAACCAAATAACAGAACGGACTTCGTAAAAATCGTTCCACTCGTGTCAATCCCTGCCCTTCGTATTACTCCCTCCAGAGCGATGTTGAATAGCAGACACGAAATACCATCACCTTGCCGTAACCCTCTACGCGTTTCGAAGGGACTCGAGAATGCCCCTGAAACTCGAACTACGCACATCACCCGATCCATCGTCGCTTTGATCAACCGTATCAGTTTATCCGGAAATCCGTTTTCGTGCATTACCTGCCATAGCTGGTCCCGATCGATTGTATCATATGCGGCTTTGAAGTCGATAAATAGATGATGTGTGGGCACGTTGTATTCGCGGCATTTCTGCAATACCTGACGTATGGCGAACACCTGGTCTGTGGTAGAGCGTTCACCCGTAAATCCCGCCTGATACTGCCCCACGAACTTTCTTGCAATTGGTGTTAGTCGGCGGCATAAAATTTGGGAGAGTACCTTGTAGGCGGCGTTCAGCAATGTGATTGCGCGGTAGTTGCTACAATCCAGCTTATCGCCCTTTTTGTAGATGGGACACACGACACCTTCCATCCACTCCTGCGGCAGAACCTCATCCTCCCAAACCTTGGTAATCACCCAGTGCCGCGCTCTAGCCAGTGCCTCACCACCGTGTTTAAACAGCTCTCCTGGTAGTTGGTCAACTCCAGGGGCTTTGTTGTTTTTCAGCCGGCCGAGCTCCTCCTGGATTTCCTGGAGCCGGAAGTCGCATGTCATTGCCATACCGCCACCGTTGTCTGCCATATCGCCATTCAGGTGTTCTTCGTAGTGCTGCCGCCACCTTTGGATCACCTCACGCTCGTTTGTAAGAAGGTTCCCGTTTATGTCCCTACACATATCGGGCTGTGGTACGTGGCCCTTACGTGAACAGTTCAACTTCTCATAGAACTTTCGTGCGTTATTAGCGCGGTACAGTTCCTCCGTTTCTTCACGGTCTCGATCTTCCTGCTGGCGCTTTTTCCTCCGGAAAATCGAGTTTTGTCTGTTCAGCGCCCGTTTGTATCGTGTCTCGTTCGCCCTCGTGCGGTGTTGTAGCAATCTCGCCCATGCTGCATTCTTCTCCTCAACTAACTGCTCACATTCGCCGTTATACCAGTCGTTTCTCTGATGCGGAGCCACCGTGCCTAGTGCAGCGGTTGCGGTGCTTCCAATGGCGGATCGAATATCTCTCCAGCCATCTTCAAGAGATGTTGCGCCTAGCTGCTCTTCCGTTGGGAGTGCCACTTCCAGCTGCTGCGCGTAGTCTTGGGCTAGTCTACCGTCTTGTAGCCGCCCAATGTTTAGCCGCAGCGGACGACTCCGACGCGTGTTGATCACCGTCGAGAGTTTTGAGCGCAGATATACTGCAACGCGGTAGTGGTCGGATTCAATATTTGCACTGCGGTAAGTGCGTACGTTCGTGATGACGAAGAAGAATTTACCGTCGATTAGAACGTGGTCGATTTGGTTTTCCGTTACTTGATTTCCGTGCTTCGGACTACCATTCCGCGGGAGGCTACAAAGTTTATGCATCGTTGGCCGTTGTCGTTCGATACGGTATGCAGACTATCCGGTCCGATGAGCGGTCTATACATTTCCTCCCTTCCTACCTGAGCGTTCATGTCACCGATGACGATTTTGACGTCCCGCAGTGGGCATCCATCGTATGTCTGCTCCAGCTGCGCATAGAACGCTTCTTTCTCGTCGTCGGATCTCCCTTCGTGTGGGCACGTTGATGATGCTATAGTTGAAGAAACGGCCTTTTATCCTTATCATCCTTGCGTTGATTGGATGCCGCCCAATCACGCGTTGGCGCATCTTTCCCAGCACTATGAAGCCGGTTCCCAGCTCGTTGGTGGTGCCACAGCTTTGGTAGAAGGTAGCCGCTCAATGCCCGCTTTTCCACACTTTCTGTCCTGTCCAGCAGATTTCCTGCAGCGCTACGACATCGAAGTTGCGGGGATGTAATTCATCGTTGATTATACTGTCGCAACCCGCGAAGCCTAGCGACTTGCAGTTCAATGTTCCAAGCTTCCAATCGTGATCCTTTATTCGTCGCCTAGGTCGTTGCCGATTGTATCGAATCGTATTTGCTTCTATGTCGTTCGTAATAGTTGTTTCTAAAGGCGGCTTATTGGGCCTGCGCAAACCTCCTGTATCGCCGGAGGGCCGTCGTGTCAGGGCTGTTTAGCGTCCCACCTAACACCAGGACTTGGGCTTGTGCCCTTTGAGCGGCACACGGTCGCTTTGGCGGAGCCTACTTGCGGATTCATGCAGCTTTTTATAGAGGTTTAACAGGGCCCACTGTCAAACCCCACCACATCCTAGGCAGGCGCCACAACTCGCAGATAGCCTGGGGAGGGATCGTCAAGCCCTTGGACAGAGTCCCTGCTGCCCGTAAACTCCAACTGCACGACACGACGCTGACTCTAACTCTCTTGCACTCTAAAGGAAAACTGCACCATCCGCTCTTGACACCTAATGAAACCACATCTAATAAAGGCTCAGAAAAACGACCTTTCCATGCGCAACGGCGAACAACATTACTATAAAATTTCCTCTCACCCGAATACCACCATTTTTTGACAAAAAGATTATTAAGTTTTCTCCAATATATCAGCTGCTCGATATAATTTTTTTATTTTTTAAAGATTTAAGCAATCAATATTTTCTTTTATCAAATAAGGAGAAGATCTATTCCTTGAAAATGCTTTTTTGTAATGTTTTACAAATATTATACAAGACTTGATAGTAGCCTGACAATGTGTGTCATCTCGCGTGGAAGAACATAACTGATTTGCAAGGACTCTTTTTTCAATGCATTCGGGCAACGATGAAAAACTCGTTTCTCCACAATTGTCATATTTCTCTAACTGTGCAAGTCTAGTTGGATAAACAAAATCTAATCTAAATCTACGATCTAATTTTAAAAATAAATTTCGTGATGAATCGGAAAAGCTATATCAAAACTACTTCCTATTCGAAAATGTAAAATAAGCTCACATGTATAGCCTTTGGTTCACATATATACCCCTTTTATACATGTAAGTGAGTGATCGTTTTGTTGGAATTGTCTCAGAAATGCCATGTTGTTTACATCAAATATTGATACCAGTGACGTTAGTGACTTGGATTTTCGCTTGTTATTTAACGTCAGCACAAAATCACTCATTTCTGATCGCTCAACGCTGGTCACGTCAGCAGTAGCTAGAATATCACTGCCATAAGACGAGTTTAGTACAATTACTTTTAATTCCACCCCTTCGTATTATTTTTACATATACGTATTTCGTATATTAATACAAGGTGGTGGAATTAAAAGGAATTTTACTAAACTCGTCTTATGACAGTGAAAACATTCCACTAAGAAACGATTTTCTTGGAGCTAGAAGATGTATACCATGCTTGCAATGTGTGCTCAAATGTAGACCTTTCCTGTTTTTTGCTCTCACTAAATTGTTCATTTATTTTATTTGCGTTTTTGTTGTTTCGATGCATTCATACTGTAACGCAACGCTCATTATAAGGTTGGCGTCAGTCAATTATCGACAGATTTTTAACACCATGCGCTAGCCATGGAAGAAATTAGCACTATAATATGAGAAAAAATTGGTAGATCCAGATGTTCTTCCAAACAATTCATTTCTTCTTTGACGGTGATTTTGCTTTTTGTCTGAAAAGTTTTGATTCGCCTATAGAATGACGCAATCCAAACGAATTATTTCATAACTTTGCTTTGCTTTGTGAATACTTACACTGATTCAAAGTGGGACTAATGCATTTTTATTGTTGGTTCTCAAACTGGGTGAGATTTTTCCAATCTACTTACATCTAGAGTTTCTGATAATGAAGTTATGCAAACTTCTTGCATTGATTCTGAACAACGCTCATGTTGTTATTTTGTCAATTTTCATTTTTGATCAATCCTTTAGATGACTTCATGTGAGAGTTTCGCTACCCAAGTTATCCACAAACAGCAAGCAAGTCAGTTTCTTGTTGCTACTTTTTTGGGAGCTATTTTAAAGTGTTTTTATTAGCTGTTTCTAGAACAAATCTCATACATTCTAATTCGCCTTCTTCACTCACTACCAAGAGGCATGTTTACTTTGCTCAATAGATACTGAGGATCAGGTAGACGGTTTGACAGTTTGAAAGGCTTCACTCTTGGCGCAACTATGTTAGACGTGTGCGCCGGTCATATCATCATCGGCGGCGGCGGCGTCACGTGAACCGGCGTGGATGAAAAAATGAATGGCTGTAAAATCAATTTAAACGCGGATTTTTGGATTCACGCGGTTTTCATTCACACGGTACGAATCGCCCGTATAAAAATCGGTGGATTAAAATGGCAATAATCAAACAGCACATTCTATAATCAATTCCCGACGGCACTAATCGGAACCTGATTTCAAAATGTTATTTAAATCAAAACTATTTTATTGTTCTCTGATTTTGATGAATCAAATATTATCAATAAATCCTGCTTTGCTTTTCATGAACTAGGTTTCGGTGTAACAGGACTAATTTGTTAGTAACTTTTTCAAAAGTTATTTACGATTCAGAATTTTGATACACTACAGTCGTTTTACTTCTCAATACATCTAAATTTTAGAAAAATTCGAACTACTATTATTTGAATTACATAGACAGTTGGGCAATGTTTGAGCGACTGCATATCCACACAGAAAAAAATAATGAAAAGTAATTAGCGCGGAAGTAATAAAGACGTGGAAAATTACACTATTCTGGGCGTACATGGATCTTTTCCAACAAGTTCGCCCTAAATGTATGCAATTTGCATAGCATTATGACACTTTTTTGTATAAAAAGTGACATAATGCTATGCAAATTGCATACATTCAGATGATAATATCATTTGAATTTATGCTCTTTTTGGCATTCCCTTTATGTGCATTACTTTCGTGTAAATTTCAACAATTTTTTCTATCTGTGTAGTTTGTTTAAATGATTTGTAGTGCTACTTCGTTCACCTGCTGTGACCACTGGATCCTGGAACGGCATACACGATGGTATCCACTAATGACAGTCACAATGGACTTTTTTATGCAGCGCCACGCGTATGCACAAATCTCTTAGGGGCTTAAGGATAGAGAGCCATTCTAGAGTTTAAAATTTACATAAACAAATAGTTTCGTCCGAAAAAATTTAATGCAAAACAATTCTGACACCAAATAAATTAATCTTCTAGTTGCTATGCTTCTTTCCCGTCATCCCATCGTATACGTATTCACATCAGATATCCAGCTGGGAACTTGCCAATTAAGACGCAGCATGTGTTATTTTTTAGTGTTTAGTCTATCGGGCTAGATTCGGTTTCTTCTAGTTCTATTCTCAACTGACACACGCACACATCCACCACAGTCTCTCACTATAAAAATAATTTTCCTCTAATCGTAAGCTCTAATCCAAAACAAAACACGTTCTTAGACGGATTCAGTGGTTGAGCGTGGACGCCTCGTCGCCGCTGCTGGCTGACCGGGCGCTGGCTGGAAGTGTGGGGTGTTCAGCTCACCGGAAAAACGATTCCCAGAAAACGAATAATAAACGAAAACTGGACGAGAAAAAAACAAACAAAATCCACGCGCATTGCAACGTGTGGATTGTGCTGCATATCGCCCGGTCAGCTGGGTTTCGGCTTTCGTCGACGTCGTCATCGTCAACGAAGACGTCATAGAGAATTTCCTTACGCTATTTAATGAACTTCGATAAGCGTGGAGCAGAAATAATCCCTTCCGCCTTCGCCGAGCCGACGTCCGCCCTGACGACAAGCCCTGCGTTCCACCATCAGACCAGTTCGTTCGGTTAAGACTGCGGGAAAGAAATTGGCTTTGCCAAGTAGGTTTTGTTTTTGTTTCGTCCGCACCGGGGGATAGAGCACCCGGTCCGGGTCAGGCAGAAGGTGGCGGGTCGGGCGGTTGATTTGAAATAACACACAACACAATTTCGAGAATGAAAGAGAACGAAAGACTGCTGTTTCTCGTCGTTTTATTTTTTATTGCCAGTCAGCAATGCTGACTGCTGGTTGATGCCGGGCCCAACGAAGTATAGAGTGGCTTCTTTCGATTTCGTTTTGAACTGCAATCAACGAACGGTAACAACAGCAGCAGCAACAACAACAACAAGTGGATAAAGGAGAACCATAAAAGTGAGGAAAAATTGGAAACCTGTTTTGCGTTAGTCCTTCTCGGTATTGGAAATCGTAAAAGCAAAAAAGAATCCAACTTTGGTTGGATAGAGCAAACAGGCATTTTGGAGATTCAATTTCCATCACTGGATGGGTTTCGTCAAGTTTGGGGCGTTTGTAACAAGACTCGTCAACTTTCGCCGGACTGTCTAACTGACAGTTCGATTTAGAAGGCTTTGAATTTCGTTAAGCGTTGCCGAGCGAACGAAATAAAATTCGCAAACATCCCTGATCTAGTTTTGGAATTAGAACATCGCAATTTTTAAGCCGAGAGACGTGCAAAAAACCGTCGAACCTATACAAATCGAGAGCTGCCGCTGACCGAAATGATTTACAACGTTTTTCGCCTATCTATCATCGAAAGCGGCGGACACCGTCGTCGTCGTCGCACAGCGACGTTTCGGTGGTGCCATTCATTCCGGGCGCGCAGGGAGGGGTATCAATTTGAAAATATAGTCTGAATTATTCAACAGCGCACCATGGAAGGGGGCGGGAGCCGGAGAAGTGAATTTATGAGCATAGAAATTATAATAAATTTCATTCGATTGGAAAATTTTATGCCAGCCGCACTCGGTGACGAGATGATGCGGGCAGCAGCAGCGTATAGGAAAAAGGTCGCAGTCAGCGTCGCGCAAATAGGATCAGTCGCACTTTTTTGACAACTCTGTTCGAATGGAGGCCAGTTTCTACCGCGTCTTGGCGGAGTTACAAGTCCTCCCGTTGGGAGATGGTGGTCCGTGCTGTTCTCACAGGTATATTTGGGATAGTTTTTAATCGGCTTAATATTTTCCTGTTCGCTTTCGGGTTTTTAAGAAGACAGTTTCGCTTAGTTTGGATAACAACGAAAGAATGGATTTTGGGATCAATCGATCAGCACGTTTGACGTTTGTTTGGGTTGAATGGTTTTCGGTTCAAAGTAGGTATGTTGAAGCATGATTATGCTCGTTATCGAACATGCTCGATCTTTTGGAAATACTTGTTAATAGAATGAAGTCAGTTGATTGGTATTTTGCTTTTTGTTTGGGTGTTCCGAAGCGGCGTCTAGTAACCAAAAACCATTACTGAGGAATTCAATGGTTCTGATTCCAAACCGTGGATAGGATGGCCTACAAAGAGGTTTCAAACATGACAAATGCTTCAATTTT
Source organism: Armigeres subalbatus (assembly GCF_024139115.2). Taxonomy (NCBI): domain Eukaryota; kingdom Metazoa; phylum Arthropoda; class Insecta; order Diptera; family Culicidae; genus Armigeres; species Armigeres subalbatus. The sequence continues at coordinate 99,653,387 of NC_085141.1, forward strand.
TTATCAGAGATAGTTCACATGGAGTGTAAGTGTGTATGTGTATGGAGTGTATGAATTAAATTGCATTATGCGATTAAAATCTCAATCATTCTTTGCCAAAGGTGTTTCGCACAAAATTTGGATTATAACATGACACTTTTGTTTTACAAAAAACAGCTACTCCTTATTTTAAAGACGTGTGTGTAAAAAATCTTTCAAGATTCTGAGATTAGGTCGTTAGTTGTCGAAATAGCGTTGAAGCAAATAGAGTAATGCACCGAGAGTTTGGTGAAACTGTCTTCTACTCTTTCACACTATTCCGGTAAAATGTGTGCTATGAAAGAAGGAGTCATCTTCTCAACCTGGGGTACATGTACCCCTGAGGGTACTTTCACTGGCGCTCGGACAAAAATGCGTAAAGGCGGATGTATAATAATTTCAATAAAAACTTTTTGATGATGTGCTGATTTTTTTTTATTCCTTTCAAGAGGCTTGGAGGCTTCCTTTCAAGAGGCTCGGAAGCCTCCTTTCAAGAGGCTCGGAAGCCTCCTTTCAAGAGACTTGGAAGTCTCCTTTCAAGAAACTGGGAAGTCTCCTTCAAGAGACTTGGAAGTTTCCTTTCAAGAGACTTGGAAGTCTCCTTTCAAGAGACTTGGAAGTCTCCTTTCAAGAGACTTGGAAGTCTCCTTTCAAGAGACTTGGAAGTCTCCTTTCAAGAGACTTGGAAGTCTCCTTTCAAGAGACTTGGAAGTCTCCTTTCAAGAGACTTGGAAGTCTCCTTTCAAGAGACTTGGAAGTCTCCTTTCAAGAGGCTCGGAAGCTCCCTTTCAAGAGGCTCGGAAGCCTCCTTTCAAGAGGCTCGGAAGCCTCCTTTCAAGAGGCTCGAAAGCCTTCTTTCAAGAGGCTCGTAAGCCTCCTTTCAAGAGGCTCGGAAGCCTCCTTTCAAGAGGCTCGGAAGCCTCCTTTCAAGAGGCTTGGAAGTCTCCTCTCCTGTCGAGAGACTTGGAAGTTTCCTTTCAAGAGACTTGGAAGTCTCCTTTCAAGAGACTTGGAAGTCTCCTTTCAAGAGACTTGGAAGTCTCCTTTCAAGAGACTTGGAAGTCTCCTTTCAAGAGACTTGGAAGTCTCCTTTCAAGAGACTTGGAAGTCTCCTTTCAAGAGGCTCGGAAGCCTTCTTTCAAGAGGGCTCAGGCCTCCTTTCAAGAGGCTCAGGCCTCCTTTCAAGAGGCTCAGAAGCCTCTTTCAAGAGGCTCGTAAGCCTCCTTTCAAGAGGCTCAGGCTCCCTTTCAAGAGGCTCAGGCCTCCTTTCAAGAGGCTCGGAAGCCTCCTTTCAAGAGGCTCGAAAGCCTTCTTTCAAGAGGCTCGTAAGCCTCCTTTCAAGAGGCTCGGAAGCCTCCTTTCAAGAGGGTCGGAAGCCTCCTTTCAAGAAACTTGGAAGTCTCCTTTCAAGAAACTTGGAAGTCTCCTTCAAGAGACTTGGAAGGCTCCTTTCAAGAGATTTGGAAGTCTCCTTTCAAGAGACTTGGAAGTCTCCTTCAAGAGACTTGGAAGTCTCCTTTCAAGAGACTTGGAAGTCTCCTTTCAAGAGACTTGGAAGTCTCCTTTCAAGAGACTTGGAAGTCTCCTTTCAAGAGACTTGGAAGTCTCCTTCAAGAGACTTGGAAGCCTCCTTTCAAGAGACTTGGAAGTCTCCTTTCAAGAGACTTGGAAGTCTCCTTTCAAGAGGCTCGGAAGCCTCCTTTCAAGAGGCTCGGAAGCCTCCTTTCAAGAGGCTCGGAAGCCTCCTTTCAAGAGGCTCGGAAACCTCCTTTCAAGAGGCTCGGAAGCCTCCTTTCAAAAGGCTAGGAGGCCTCCTTTCAAGAGGCTCAGGCCTCTTTCAAAGGCTCAGAAGCCTCCTTTCAAGAGGCTCAGGAAGCCTCCTTTCAAGAGGCTCAGAGCCTCCTTTCAAGAGGCTCAGAAGCCTCCTTTCAAGAGGCTCAAGCCTCCTTTCAAGAGGCTCAGAAGCCTCCTTTCAAGAGGCTCAGAAGCCTCCTTTCAAGAGGCTCAGGCCTCCTTTCAAGAGGCTCAGAAGCCTCCTTTCAAGAGGCTCAGAAGCCTCCTTTCAAGAGGCTCGAAGCCTCCTTTCAAGAGGCTCAAGCCTCCTTCCAAGAGGCTTGGAAGCCTCCTTTCAAGAGGCTAAGCCTCCTTTCAAGAGGCTCAAGCCTCCTTTCAAGAGGCTCAGAAGCCTCCTTTCAAGAGGCCCAAGCCTCCTTTCAAGAGGCTCAGAAGCCTCCTTCAAGAGGCTCAGAAGCCTCCTTTCAAGAGGCTCAGAGCCTCCTTTCAAGAGGCCTCAGAAGCCTCCTTTCAAGAGGCTCAGAGCCTCCTTCAAGAGGCTCAAAGCCTCCTTTCAAGAGGCTCAAGCCTCCTTTCAAGAGGCTCGGAAGCCTCCTTTCAAGAGGCTCGGAAGCCTCCTTTCAAAAGGCTAGGAAGCCTCCTTTCAAAAGGCTCGGAAGCCTCTTTTCAAGAGGCTCGGAAGCCTTCTTTCAAAAGGCTAAGAGGCCTCCTTTCAAGAGGCTCGGAAGCCTCCTTTCAAGAGGCTCGGAAGCCTCCTTTCAAGAGGCTCCGAAGCCTCCTTCCAAGAGGCTTGGAAGCCTCCTTTCAAGAGGCTAAGCAGCCTCCTTTCAAGAGGCTCGGAAGCCTCCTTTCAAGAGGCTCGGAAGCCTCCTTTCAAGAGGCTCGGAAGCCTCCTTTCAAGAGGCTCGGAAGCTTCCTTTCAAGAGGCTTGGAGGCTTCCTTTCAAGAGGCTCGGAAGCCTTCTTTCAAGAGGCTCAGGCCTCCTTTCAAGAGCTCAGAAGCCTCCTTTCAAGAGGCTCAGAAGCCTCCTTTCAAGAGGCTCAAGCCTCCTTTCAAGAGGCCTCAAGCCTCCTTTCAAGAGGCTCAGAAGCCTCCTTTCAAGAGGCTCAGAAGCCTCCTTTCAAGAGGCTCAAGCCTCCTTTCAAGAGGCTCAGGAAGCCTCCTTTCAAGAGGCCTCAAGCCTCCTTTCAAGAGGCTCAGAGCCTCCTTTCAAGAGGCTCAGGCCTCCTTTCAAGAGGCTCAGAAGCCTCCTTTCAAGAGGCTCAGGAAGCCTCCTTTCAAGAGCTCAGAAGCCTCCTTTCAAGAGGCCTCAAGCCTCCTTTCAAGAGGCTCAGAAGCCTCCTTTCAAGAGGCTCAGAAGCCTCCTTTCAAGAGGCTCAGAAGCCTCCTTTCAAGAGGCTCAGAAGCCTCCTTTCAGAGGCTCAAGCCTCCTTTCAAGAGGCTCAGAGCCTCCTTTCAAGAGGCTCAGAAGCCTCCTTTCAAGAGGCTCAGAAGCCTCCTTTCAAGAGGCTCAGAGCCTCCTTTCAAGAGGCTCAGAAGCCTCCTTTCAAGAGGCTCAGAGCCTCCTTTCAAAGAGCTCAGAAGCCTCCTTTCGAAAGGCTCAGAGCCTCCTTTCGAAAGGCTCAGAAGCCTCCTTTCGAAAGGGCTCAAGCCTCCTTTCGAAAGGGCTCCAGGCCTCCTTTCGAAAGGGCTCAAGCCTCCTTTCGAAAGGGCTCAAGCCTCCTTTCGAAAGGGCTCAGGCCTCCTTTCGAAAGGGCTCAGGCCTCCTTTCGAAAGGGCTCGGAAGCCTCCTTTCGAAAGGGCTCGGAAGCCTCCTTTCGAAAGGGCTCGGAAGCCTCCTTTCGAAAGGGCTCGGAAGCCTCCTTTCGAAAGGGCTCGGAAGCCTCCTTTCGAAAGGGCTCGGAAGCCTCCTTTCGAAAGGGCTCGGAAGCCTCCTTTCGAAAGGGCTCGGAAGCCTCCTTTCGAAAGGGCTCGGAAGCCTCCTTTCGAAAGGGCTCGGGGGCCTCCTTTAGAAAGGGCTCGGAAGTCCTTTCGAAAGGGCTCGGAAAAGCCTCCTTTCGAGGGGGCTCGGAAGCCTCCTTTCGAAAGGGCTCGGAAGCCTCCTTTCGAAAGGGCTCGGAAGCCTCCTTTCGAAAGGGCTCGGAAGCCTCCTTTCGAAAGGGCTCGGAAGCCTCCTTTCAAGAGGCTCAGAGCCTCCTTTCAAGAGGCCTGGAAGCCTCCTTTCAAGAGGCTCAGGCCTCCTTTCGAAAGGGCTCAGAAGCCTCCTTTCGAAAGGGCTCAGAGCCTCCTTTCGAAAGGGCTCAGAAGCCTCCCTTTCGAAAGGGCTCCAGAAGCCTCCTTTCGAAAGGGCTCAAGCCTCCTTTCGAAAGGGCTCAGAGCCTCCTTTCGAAAGGGCTCCAGAAGCCTCCTTTCGAAAGGGCTCAGAAGCCTCCTTTCGAAAGGGCTCCAGGCCTCCTTTCAGAAAGGGCTCAGAGCCTCCTTTCGAAAGGGCTCAGGCCTCCTTTCGAAAGGGCTCAGAGCCTCCTTTCGAAAGGGCTCGGAAGCCTCCTTTCGAAAGGGCTCGGAAGCCTCCTTTCGAAAGGGCTCGGAAGCCTCCTTTCGAAAGGGCTCGGAAGCCTCCTTTCGAAAGGGCTCGGAAGCCTCCTTTCGAAAGGGCTCGGGAGCCCCCTTTCGAAAGGGCTCACAAACCTCCTTTCTAAAGGGCTCCAGAGCCTCCTTTCAGAAAGGGCTCAGAGCCTCCTTTCGAAAGGGCTCAGCCTCCTTTCGAAGGGCTCAGGAAGCCTCCTTTCGAAAGGGCTCGGAAGCCTCCTTTCGAAAGGGCTCGGAAGCCTCCTTTCGAAAGGGCTCGGAAGCCTCCTTTCGAAAGGGCTCGGAAGCCTCCTTTCGAAAGGGCTCGGAAGCCTCCTTTCGAAAGGGCTCGGAAGCCTCCTTTCGAAAGGGCTCGGAAGCCTCCTTTCGAAAGGGCTCGGAAGCCTCCTTTCGAAAGGGCTCGGAAGCCTCCTTTCGAAAGGGCTCGGAAGCCTCCTTTCGAAAGGGCTCGGAAGCCTCCTTTCGAAAGGGCTCGGAAGCCTCCTTTCGAAAGGGCTCGGAAGCCTCCTTTCGAAAGGGCTCGGAAGCCTCCTTTCGAAAGGGCTCGGAAGCCTCCTTTCGAAAGGGCTCGGAAGCCTCCTTTCGAAAGGGCTCGGAAGCCTCCTTTCGAAAGGGCTCGGAAGCCTCCTTTCGAAAGGGCTCGGAAGCCTCCTTTCGAAAGGGCTCGGAAGCCTCCTTTCGAAAGGGTTCGGAAGCCTCCTTTCTAAAGGGTTCGGAAGCCTCCTTTCGAAAGGGCTCGGAAGCCTCCTTTCGAAAGGGCTCGGAAGCCTCCTTTCAAGAGGCTCGGAAGCCTCCTTTCAAGAGGCTCGGAAGCCTCCTTTCAAGAGGCTCGGAGGCCTCCTTCCAAGCGGCTCGGAAGCCTCCTTTCAAGAGGCTCGGAAGCCTTCTTTCAAGAGGCTCGGAAGCCTCCTTTCAAGAGGCTCGGAAGCCTCCTTTCAAGAGGCTCGGAAGCCTCCTTTCAAGAGGCTCGGAAACCTTCTTTCAAGAGGCTCGGAAGCCTTCTTTCAAGAGGCGCGGAAGCCTCCTTTCAAGAGCGCCGGAAGCCTCCTTTCAAAAGACTTGGAAGTCTCCTTTCAAGAGACTCGGATGCCTCCTTTCAAGAGGCTCGGAAGCCTCCTTTCAAGCGGCTCGGAAGCCTCCTTTCAAGAGGCTCGGAAGCCTCCTTTCAAGAGGCTCGGAAGCATCCTTTCAAGAGGCTCGGAAGCCTCCTTTCAATAGGCTCGGCAAGAGGCTCGGAAGCCTCCTTTCAAGAGGCTCGGAAGCCTCCTTTCAAGAGGCTCGGAAGCCTCCTTCAAGAGGCTCGGAAGCCTCCTTTCAAGACGCTCAGGAGCCTCCTTTCAAGACGCTCGGGAGCCTCCTTTCAAGAGATTTGTAAGCCTCCTTTAAAGATGCTCAGAAGCCTCCTTTTAAGAGGCTTGGAAGCCACATTTTAAAAGGCTTGAAAGTTTCGGAAAGCTCCTTTTGAGAGGCTCGGAAGCCTCGTTTCAAGAAGTTCGGAGTCTTCTTCCTATGAGGCTTAAAAATCTCCTTCTTCTTTTAAGAGCTTCGGAATTATTTTTTCAAGAAGCTTGAAAACCTCCTTCCAGGACAAGCATCACAGAATCCAAAACTAAATTCACTCACGTTTTCAAGGGCACACCACTCAATAAGAAAGCATCGCACAACTGTCATTTTCTTTATTTCACGCATGCCGACGCAGCAAAGCTTAAATAATAAAAATAAAAGATGTCCGTTGCCTCCGTATGGAGTGGTGTGCCCTTGAAAACGTGAGTGAATTTAGTTTTGGATTCTGTGATGCTTGTTCTTCAAGGATCTAATCAGCGTTCTTTCAACATGTCCTTTAGGAAAGCTCCAAAAGACCTCAAAGTCTTGTAGAAAGCTTGATGTATAAACGTAACGTCGGTTTTTGTTCCGAAATGAATCAGCTAGTCTCTGTCGAAGCTTTGTTCAACAGGCAAACTCAACGTCGATTGATAGTATGTTAGAAATGTGAAGGTCGCAGGACATTAGGTGTTTAGTTTCTCTACCAGTCGATTTCTTACAGAAGTGTGCGAAGCTTGTCAATTTCCTTTTGTTTCAGAAAATGTCTCCTTCTCATGGTATGAAATTCTCCGAATCCAATAGTTTATATGAATCCTGAGCATCAAATGTTATAGATCCGATCGAAACTCGTTCACTCAAAGAACAAAAAAAAGTCTCGTAAAACTCCCCATTTTCGTACGGTAGCAGCCGAGATTTCCCAATTGCTCACTCTCTCACACCGCAAGTGGTTATTTATTTGAACCAAAAACAGCTTCTCCTCGACACACGCAACGTCGACAGCGATGCGATGGCCACGACAGTAGCCCAACTCCGTCGCGTCGTCGGACGGAGGACAAAACCGACGCACATGTGTGGTGCCTATCGCGCGCAAAACCAACATCCACAACCGGCGAAATATCTGCCTCCACACATCTCGGGTCGTAAATTTCGTCGACGGAGATTTATAGCCCGAATCGGAATAAATACCGGCCGAGATCGAACAGTTTCGGGCGGCCATCATTACGCACATTCGCGTAACCATCCCGGCCGGGCCGGGGAAAAAGGGAGTTAGGACTTCTGGCTGCTGCATTGACCCGATGAAGACGATTGATGCAATAATGCCGAGACCGTTTTGTTTGAGGAAGATCTGGGACTTTTTATCGGAACTAATACCAATGTAGAGAGCTTTTCAACGTGCATTGACATTCCAATCATTTTGGATTTTATAAAAGCATTCCACACGTTTGTTCGACATTTTTTGTCAGCTTGTCAAAAATGTTGTCAAAAATTCCATGTTTGGGAAAGCATTTTAAAATTATTATTGAAATATTTTTAATGTTTCATCCTAAAATTAAACATGGTCCCTCATTTCACAACCCGTATAAACAAACGACAACGTTAATCGAACCGATTCTGCCATTTTCCGGTAGGTAGCAGTTCGAAAATAAACATTCATTCTACGCTGAAAATGTACTTTGCTCAATCGGATGGGTCGAGTTCTGTATGCGCCTCTCCCTAGGAAATTAATGTACCACCATTGTTGAGCTTTTCAACACATTTCCTCTTCGTTGAGTGCGTCCTAAACACTGCCTGCCTGCAATCAGTGTTGTTAACCCATTGACGGTAAACTCTTGACATTCGTGGCGGTGGTGTGCTGCTGCAACCGGTGAAGGTGAAAAACAGTACCCTCCACATCACCATGGCCGTCCGTTCCTACGAACCGCTACCGCTGCGGACTTCGACGTTTGACCTACTCTCACCGACCGAGTCATCGTACCGTCGCGTTGTCGTCGTCCAGCTACCTACCGCGGCCAACGGGTGCGCGCGCGCCACCAGTGCACCAAGCGGAAAGTTAATTATCTCTAAATTAATTCATCATTTTCGGATTATTCACGCTGGCTGGGTTTGGCCCCGGTGCGATTAGGTTCGAGTTCGAGCTGGGAGAGTGAGCGGTCGCATGCAGATGGAGCGCGCTCCATCCTTGAAATTTCGAGGTTTGCGCAAGGATCCTTTCTACACTCTAACTTTCATCTACTCCGTAACTGACTTAAATTTCATTGCAGTCTTTTTTCTTCCCACGGATATTTTTATCTAATTTTGTTGTTTTGTATGTACGATGGAAATAAATACGTCTATGTTGCGTGAAACACCTTTATATCGATTGCATAAATGACAGAGGGTTGAAAAATTCATATTCCTCAATCAACGAGCCATCGAGGAACTGTTACTCTACCTTTTGTAATAACAAGTTAACCATAAATATATAACGAAGAGTATTAGAATTTTTAAGTAATTAGTTATTAGTTTAATGAAAAGACATCAATTATCATCCTTTACTGCTTGGGTTGTGACATAACAGCTTTTGGAAACAGATCACTGAATAAGCATCACAAAAATATCTTGCTTCTATGAGCTAATCCCAAGTAATAGAACATCAACCTATAGAAAATAAATCATTTGTAAGCTATTATTATTTAAAAAGACTTCTACATGGGTGGAAAACATGGACTACTAAATATTTATGAGAATTTCCCAGTTCAATCCAATTGCTGCCACACAAAATTATGCCTACATCGTTCAGACGACGACTCTGCTCGGTTGCACCCAAACAAAATCCACTGCTCGGATGTTTTCAATAAAATAATAGGCCGGCATCTCGAATTACTACAATTTAGTGAATGCACCCACACTTAACCGCTACGCTCCGGGACCCTTCCCAGCCGCGATAAAGCGAAATCAATCATTCGTATTCGACGACCTGTCACTTCCACTTCCTCTGGGAAGGTAGTGACCGCAACGGACGAACCAGTAGAACCACATCAGAGGGCTTCTGTGCGCTGTACTCTGTGGCGGCGGCGTTGTCTGCGGCTACACACATTCGAACTATGTGTGTTTCAGTGCAATGCCCATCCCGCAAACGGTAGCTCATTCATTAATACCATTTTCGAGGGCTCCCAATCCGAAGGCACTCGCAATGATAATGATAAATCAATTAATATAAATCGGCTCCCGTTTCGGATCATTACGCCGAATGTCCCTGCCGGTGGTGGTCGATTCGTTCTCCGAATCTTCCGCCAAATCCCTGCGATTATTAACGACATAAATCTTTATCCGACAGAGACGATGTTCACCTTTCTGCACAGATACATCCCAGACGGCTTCCGAACTCATCATCATTAACGACCACCCTCACCACCCACCGAAACAAAGCCGGGCATCATCAATTTTCTTTTGTTTTGATTACTTTCTCCTCCCGCCGCTGATGGATTCGCGTACAGGTTCGACCACCTCTTCGGGCGGAGAAAAATTATGCATTCCGTTGCGCACGGTTGACAACGATATGATGATAAGACGACGCTCCGACGATGACAACAACGCGGCGGATGGAAATTTGCTTGCAGTTCCCTGAGCACGCACAATACATCGCGCGAACTTGGAGCATCAGACCCAAAATCAACCTGCCTCGCAACAACAACGAGACGACGACACAAAGACGATATGATGGTAAAGCAGGCCGTGTTGAACATTCCCATCACATACCTGCCAAGCCTACTACGGGCGGCAATGGATGACGCGAATGGAATCGCATCATCATCCCCATCACGATATGGTGGTACGACGGAGGACCAACAAGCGAACGAGAGGAATAATTTGCAATTCTTTAAGATCTGACTCGTACCTTGTACCGAAGTCGCCCGATCGGTCGTCGGTCGGTGGTGCCGTGGTGGAAAAAAGGTTGAAACTCTCCGGGTGCGGGCGCAGGAGGGGTATGGATTACAATAATTATTCCATCTATTTTAATAATGGGTTACGGGTGAAATGAGCGTTGGGCTGCTGGTTGCTGATGGCAGTGAGGCGGCCGACGGCGGCGGCGGCGGCGTGGCAATTTGATAATGCTCTGGCTCTCTATGCTTTGACTTGTGCGCCTTGTACAAGGCCTGCATCGGGCTATGTGGACCGCTAAAGTGTTTAGCGGTTGGAAGCGGCCCAAACGGAGAAGCTCAACTCATCGTGGTAGGGCACATGTGGCCAGTGTTGGGAAATGTACATTAAAACACTTTGATTATGCGAATGTTTATCTTTTTTCCAGTCAAATTTCTTGCGCCAAACAAGCCGAAACAGTTTGCCAAAAAAAATGTGCGCGACATCGTGACATTTATTTTTCCGATGAAGCAAACTGTTTGCTTGCTGCTACGTTAGAGTCGTGCCGGCGCGCGGTCAACATTTGCGTGAAATTTTTTGTTTCGGCTCGTGCGCAGCGCAAACAGCACAGAATCGAGTTCAATTACCTGTGGCGCAAAGCCTAAAAGGATTGCTATCCGTAGGTACTGATTTATTCGTTCTTGTCTCTAAATCAAGCAAGTAGTAATGAAATGAATATTTCCCACCAAAAACGGTTATACGCTGTGAAATTATTGTACGAAAACATTAATTGTGGGGAGAGAAAATGGTAAAAGCATGTGCTGACTGTCGTCTGCTTGGCGTGGCTGCTGCTGTGGCTACCGTGGTTTTGTTTTTATTTTTTCGCATAGAAGAAGGAATGGTAAAAAGAAATGTCAACCATTCCCGTCCCTGCATGTGGCAGAGTGCGGAATGTGAAGCAAGGTGCATGTATAGCAGCGAGATGCACATTATGGATGTGAATGTACTTGATATTGACAAGGTTCAACATCATACGCACTTGAAATAAATCGCAGATTTCTGTGAAATTTCACCGAAATCTCAACAGCAGAACTGTTCGGTAAATAATTTTTCAGGCTTTCGGTGGTTTTGACATTTGGACAAAGAAAAAATCGGTAAAATAATTACCGAACAATTCTGCTGTTGAGATTTCGGTGAATTGACGCAAAATTCACCACAATTTGTGAAATGATTTAAGTGTGTATGGATAATTTTTTGTGATTGTATACCATTTCGCCGAAAACCATTTTGCGGAATTCATTTTTGCGTTCGCGGACAAAAAATTAGCGGTATGTAACTTTTTGCGGTACGACATTTGGCGGACTGTACTTTTTCGCCGAATGACTTTTGGCGGAATGTACTGTTTCGCGGACCTCTACAATTATTACCTGCGAGGTTACCTTTTTTCAACCAAGTTACCATTTTTTTGCACGAGATTATGAGATTTTTATGCCCAAAAAAGTCGATACAATTTCTAATCGATGAATTTCCTGAACCGACTCAGAAGTTTAACCCAGCCACTTTCAGCATAGTCTTGTTTGGCAGCCACGCATCTTTCCGCACGGCTAATGAAGGCCTCCCAGAATATGTAGAAGAAGTTTTCGAAATTGCAATTGCCCTTTACAAATCCTTTATTATATCTGGCAGATGGGTCGGATAGAATGAAGGGATTATCTCCTCTCTTTACTTTGTTAGGGACAAACGTTTTTATGAACAATACTTTATTTCTAGACCAACATTTGAAAAGCGTAACAGCCAAAATTATTTCCTTCTCATTCCTCGTCTACATATATAGCTATATATGTAGACGAAGAATCAGAAGGAATAAATTTTGGCTGTAACGACCTTTTCAAATGTTGGTCTAGATTTCTTCTTTTCGCCTTATACCGTGAAAACGTATTCATTTGAAGAAGGCGTTATCAAATCCTTCCGCCTTATACTGGCACTGGGCAGACGCATCCATTTAAAGAAAGCATTACCCCATCCTTCGCCTTATACCGGACAGACGCGTTCTTTTAAAGAAGACGTTATCAACTCTTTCCGTCTTATACCGGGCAGACGCATCCATTTGAAGAAAGCTTTTCCTCTCTTTTTGCCTTATAGCGGGCAGACGCGTTTTTTAAAGGAAGGCGTTGAAACTCCTTTCGCCTCATATAGTTTAAAGAATTATTGTTGAATCATTTGTTGACAAAAAAAACTCCTTTCGCCTCATATAGTTTAAAGAATTATTGTTGAATCATTTGTTGACAAAACAGGTTGCATACTATTTCGCCGAACAACAAAAAACCGGACAGTCGCATCCATTTAAATAAAGCAGGGTGGCCACTGGACTGGGAAAACCGGGAGAACCGGAAATTTGTTTAAACCGGGAAAAACCGGGAATTCGGCCGGAACAAAAAACAATGTTTTATCTAGTCGAAATTTTGAATAAAATTTTTCAAATTATTCCCAGTATTCCAGAGCGTTATTATGTGGAAGGCCACCGTATCTGCCGGTACTCACAAGTCAGTCCCATTTGGGTCTTCGTCACTTTTGAGTTAACTCCATGAATGGCAATTAAGTATTTGACCATACTTCCACACTTAATTTTTTTCGACGAGATCTCAGCATTTTTTGTTTATTTTCCCGAGGTGGGCACCGCCGTGTGTCAGCAAGCATGATTTTTGCCGAAAACTCAGTAAAAGTGACGTTTCAGTTACAGAGATACGGTAAATATTTTGCCGGTTTTCTGGCAAATTTCAGCTAAAAAAATTTACTGAACTACAGTGGTACCCGATTCTGCCGAGCTCGAAAAAGAAAAAGTGTGTCCACTTAACATGATAAACAATAAGGCTTTGTTCGGGAGAAATGTGAGAAAATGAAGCCATACTTGGTCCATATTGAATGTACGGATGCATATCAGTCCCATTAAGAATTTATGTTTATTTTTTTAAATCTGTTGTAAATAAGGTACAAGCTCACGAGCTCAGTGATGGGAAAATCTCAAAAGCTCAAAAAATAGCTCATGGACGGTTCAATTTGATCGTTAGTTGAATCGTCACAAAGAACAATGGATACTTTTGTGTGTGTAAATAAAAAAAATGGTTTTAAACGCGAAATGAAAAACTCAGCATGAAAAATTCAGGCGTGACGCATTTCTTCAGATTAGCAAACGAGTTTGCTCGCGCGGGTGGGCTCGATGATTGATATTTGTGAATGATTTTACCAACACTGCAAATCATGCTACAATGCGATAAAAGCATTCCTAGTAATTGATTTGCAATCTAAAATAGATCCTTTGTGTTTTTATTAGCATTAGCATTGAGCAATTCGCACAAATTCGTAGGTGGTACAAGCCTAGACTATTGTATGAGAGTAGCATCACATTCATTCTGGAATTGAACCCACGACCTCCTGCTTATAAGGCAGATGCAGTAGCCGCCAGACCACCTAGCTCGTACAAAAAAGATCTTTTGTGCTTTCATTAAAATAAATTAGATCATAAAAAGTTTTTTTTCTTAACGAGAAATTACTTTCATATCGATGCTTAACCTACAATCGACTCTCTACATCTCGATGTTCTATATCTCGATATCTCTCCCAATGTCGATGGTTTCCTTAGCCCTTCAATCTACATACATTTGGGCTTTCTATATCTCGATAACCTCTCTATCTCGATATCTCTCTATCTCGATGGGCTCTGATCGTAGTATAGTTTGTTCAGGATTTACTCTCTTTATGTCGATATGTTCAAATATTTAGGCTACTAGACCATCTTTGGACAATAACAAACACATCAACAACACATCAAACACATCAAAACGACGTTTGCTTTGTTGTCGTTTTTCATAGCAACGAGCTTTTTTGGATCTAGTACCCATTTCAATTTTCCTTCCATTCCTCGATCTCTCCCTATCTCGATGGTCCCTTCGATATCGAGATGTGGAGAGGCGACTGTATTACCTATAAGCCATTTTATAGAAAGCTCAAATCGGCATCAACATTTCAAAAGGGCGAAACTGCTTTTGTAAATAAAGGCTTCTCACGTCTCTGGTGGGCTTATTTGTGCTCACCCACGCAATCCAGCACCATTAAATGAAAGAAGAGGATTCGATGCTTCCATCAGTGGTGTTGGATTGCGTGGGGGGGCTCAAATTAACCCACCAGCGACGTGAGAAGCTTCTATTTACAAAAGCAGTTACGCCCTTTTGAAATGTTGGTGCCGAAATGACAGTAGACCTAACACCAATATTTACATTTTACAAGGAACATTTGCGAAAATGAAATGAAATGGTGATGATGATGACGAAATGATGATGGTTTGCATGCAAATTTACCAAAACAAAGACCGAGCCGTTCACTCAAAATTTCGATCAACTGTTTGGATCTGTCTCATAAAATGGCTTATTACCAAATGTGCAATTCTAGACCAACATTTGAAAAGGGTGTAACAAAAATTTATTTCTTCTGATTCTTCGCCTACATATATAGCTATATATGTGAACGAAGAATCAAAAGGAATAATTTTTGGCTTTACGCTAAAATGGTCTAGAATTGATCTTTTTTATTTGGGGACCAAATGGATAGCTTTGTGGTTCTAAAAATGTTTGGCATTTGTATAAAATATGCATACACGGTACAAGCTGTTTTTTTAAAGCCATCGATAAATTAGAAAAGCTTCGGAGATTTGATACATTCCGCGGAATGTCGTACCGCGAAAAAATATACAACCTGTTTTGTCAACAAATGATACAAATAAATCGTTATAATCAAATAGACGAGAAAATACGTAGCATTACTAAGATACTACATTCTCTTCCGTTGTCTATTTTAGTATCAGTGATTCAGGACCGATTTGTGATTTGCAGGGCTGTTACAACAGTCGCGAATTTTGCGCTTTTCGCGTTTTCGTGAATTTCGCGAAAATCGCGACTTTAAATCTTGTCGCGAAAATCGTGGATTATTATTTCGTTTTGGGGAACGACGCGTTATTAATTTTCCAAGAAAGTCATCATATGGATCAAACCAGTGGCGTAGCCACGGGGGTGGTTTTGGACATAAAACCCCCCCAGAGACCAAATTTTCAGAAGAAAAAAAAATTTCGAACCTTCTCGAAATTTAAAAACGTTCAGAAAACCACCCCCCCCCCACCCCAATTTTCTGGCTACGCCACTGGATCAAACGCATTAAAACTCGCGCCTGGAACCGCCGGGACTGAGCTAATTTTCCACGTAAGTACGCCAGTTGTTATCAACTCTGTCCACTCGTTTGAGTGATAGCAAGGCTATGCATCTACCAGACCTTCTGCTGCATCCAGTTCTGCTCGTTAGTGACTCGCAGTACTCCAGGCTGCTCACTCGAGATAGACCGAGTCTAGTCCTGTGTACGTCATCGCTCAATTCCCATCACAGCTTGGATAACTATTTTTTTTTTGATTATAAACATTTCTGTCATTTCGGGATCCGAGATTTCTCGTTTCTTCGTTTGGAAATCAAGGTTGATGCAATAGGGTGGCCAAAAGATGAAACATTTCCTCTGATTGGGTACTTGTTCGTTTATAGCCATAGGAAGCAGATTCGTGCAACTTTCTGGTATTCTGGATTTTTTCGCGACATACCTTTCCTCAAATAGGGTAATGCAAGAACCTTCGCTATTTCTTTCCCACTTTTTTATTTAGATCGTTTATTTGGAGGCTCACTCGCCGTATTCAGCTGTACAGCTGTCATATTTTGCGACTTCTTAAATTAAAACCCTTCTCATTTTTATTTTTACCTATTCAAACATTTTTTTGCAACGGGTCGGGAGTTCCGCTTTGACTTTTTCCCACATGATGAAAATAAGATTGTTTTCTACCTACTACCTGTCAAATTTGTACTGGTCCTGTTGTTTTCTAATTTTCTTTCGGCGGAAAAGAGATAGGCGAGTTGATGTCACCGTGCAATGGAGTATATATGAGATAAGGATATGTGTCCGCAATTGCATCCTTTTTTCAGAGAGTTCTTCCAGCTTTGTAAGGTAGGATTCTAGGAGTTTTCTACAGAATCAGTTCAGAAAAATCAAGTATTTTAAGAGTCTGTCTTCAATTTTCTTCTCAATTTTTAAGGTGTCAACGAAGTCTTATTTATAGCTCTTAAAAATTCTGTAAAATGATGGTAAAGAACAGCATAATATAACATAACGCACAAAAATATGCTTCATTAACCAATTTGTGATGTAAATGTGACTCAACGCCATCTCAACAACCTATTTAGCACACTCCGCATCGATGTCAGTTCCAGTGTGTAGAATCTAAACCAGGGCTGCCGAACCGTACGTATAATCGGCCCGTCAGTTTTTCTATCTGACTCGAGAAGTTCTTTTTTTACTAGGATACCTGTACCAGTTTTGGCCAGTTTCTCTCATAACTCTAAAAGTGAAGCAATGTTCGAGCTCTAACAGAAGATATATCCCTTATCTTTCTTCGCTGTTGAAATTGATCTTTCTTCGCTGTTGAAATTGATCGATATTTTTTTTTTGGAAAATATGGAAAACATGGGTTGGCCATACTAGGTACATACTATGGTGGCCAAAACCGGTACACTTCCCTCATTTATTATTAAATACGTATGTTTTGAATCAAAGCTCGCGCTGCAAAACCATTTAATAATATTTTATACAAAAGAGTTAACGACTGGAAGATTTGATGTTGTATTGTATGGCTTTCTAAGTCTAATTGAGTCAAAACGATTAGTTTTATTTTGTCCGACGTTTCGGCCTGTATATTTGGCATTTTTTAAGAGTGAAACTGTCTATCGTATTCCGCTGCTTGATTTACATAGATTCGATTGACAATTTCACCCTTTAAAAAGGCCGAAACGTCGGGCAGAACAAAACTTATCGTTTTGACTCAATTAGATTGAGAAAGCCATACATTATAACTTAATATTTTATATAATTTAAAATGATTGTCTTAAGCGACTTCAAGACACAAAAGGTTGATGTTGAACATCGCGTTTTCAATAGCCAAAGATATTTATATTCACGTTAGAAAAAAGAAAGGCCGGTTTGCTTAATTTGTTCGGAAAGTTTGCTGGATTAAAGGGAAAAAAATCTGAATTCAAGCATTCTATGGAATATGATATTTTAAAGGGCCCAGGATGTAAACAAAAGTAGATAAGAGCTTCAAAGCTCAATTTAAATTTTCATTTATTGATGCAAATTATTGATACAGTGGATTATAGAAGCAACAAACTCTCTTCACTTGAGCAAATACATAGTCAGAAAATGCAGTACGGATCAGCTTTGTCGTTAGAAAGGTTTTGGCAAAACGGATGAAACCTTTTTAGGACGGAGAACTTGTTAATGCATTTCGGTTGTTGTTACCATCGTGTGTCCTAAGGAAATAGCCTCCTCCAGTTGCATTAGTTTGCGTGGAACACGGAGCAGAGTCAAAGTTCTCGCAGAATATTGAAAGCTACGTTACTGCTTCATATTCTACTCTCTCGCAAATGATGAAAATACTGACATGAAAATCGTGGCAAAGTCTTCATAAGAGGAATTGATGGTTAAATTCGAATAACCGAGAAATTGGCAGCTTTGATCCCAATGCAGTGAACAACTAACGGGAAAAACCTGAGGGCTGTGAAGACCTTTGTAAAGGAAATTTTTTTCTCCTTCGAAAACTTAAGTGTCCTTACGATTAATGGAGCACCAGCAAGTACAGAAAAGAACAATACTCCAATGCACGGTGACGTCATCACATCGTCTATCTCTTTTCCACTTATTTAAAATTAGAAAACTACAGGACCAATACTTGTTAATTTTGACAAGTAGTGGTCCTGTTCTTTTCTAATTTTTATCAAAAGGGAAAGAGACAGCAACGATTCGTTCGATGACCCATTGAATTGAGACAATTCTAAGCAGGGAAAGGCAATTACATAGGTATAGCAGGCCTGGTAGCGGGTCAGTTTAAAGTGACTTGGTCACTTTTTTCGGCCAAATCACTAAAAAATTTCTTTTTTTCAACCTCAAGTCACTAAAGTCACTTTTTCTCGTAAAAATTCACTATTTTCAACTATTTTGAAACTAAATTAATGATTTCGTGTGTGTTACTTCTACGTGAAGTTAAACGATTTACAATGATATGGAAATGCTAATATCATCTTCCAAACTCGAACGTACATGTTCATGATAGCATTAGAGGCGAAAGTATAGAATTGATAGTTCCGTTAGGATACGGCAGGCATGAAGAATGTTTTTTTTTTATAGAAGTCGATTTGAAAGCGAGCGGAGGGCAATATTTGTGATGGCACATATCGCACGACCTTCCTTCTGCCAAGGTCCCGTATGAAGGAGTTTGGAAGATGATATTAGCATTTCCATATCATTGTAAATCGTTTAACTTCACGTAGAAGTAACACACACGAAATCATTAATTTAGTGTACTACCCTTGGTGGGGGCCAGGGTTGTAAATATTCGGCAGCACTGGATGAAGGTGATGTTTTTTTATATCATTTTTTTATTTTCCTTCTGCTTTGAAATCAACCTCACATTCCCGGAGAGGCAGAAAAGTAAACAACAGAACTCACATCACCCACAGCGCCGCGAAGATGAAATTTACCACAGCAAAATGTACACATTCACCCAGCAAATTGAAAAAATTCACCACGCGTTTAAATGGGCCACTCACAGTCATACGGTAAGGCGCGAACTGAGCAGCATGTCAGAGCGACTTGTGAGTGGCTGAATGCGAAATTGAATAGTCGGTATCGGAAATGATATTTCGGCTGCACCCAGTCGCACTCACCACGGCGGCAATGAAGGCGACAGCAGATTTTACTGAGATCCATGTTTTTCACTGCATTGACTGTGAAATATTTCTACCCTGGTGGGGGCATCCATCAATTCAGCTGTTATTGGTCGACGGTACAGCAGCAGTGCCTTTCTCTGCTTTGTTCTCTCCGAGGCAGCCAAGTTGGTTGCGACGAGACGGACGCAATGAGAAAACAGAACTGTGCAATAAAAATCCTATTCGACTAAATGCTGATGTCATATTAGAAATTCGGAGACAGTACTCGTCGATAGCAAATCCTTCCGCACGCGATGGCATATGAGCAAGTCAAACCACCTTCCTCTGCCAGTGGAGATATATCAGCTTCCACACTGATATTCTTCCCTCCCCCTTCATACGGGAGCTTGGCAGAAGGAAGGTCGTGCGATATGTGCCATCACAAATATTGCCCTCCGCTCGCTTTCAAATCGACTTCTATAAAAAAAAAACATTCTTCATGCCTGCCGTATCCTAACGGAACTATCAATTCTATACTTTCGCCTCTAATGCTATCATGAACATGTACGTCCGAGTTTGGAAGATGATATTAGCATTTCCATATCATTATTTTGAAACTATTGACTAAGATTTTTTTCAATAAAGCTTTACGTATCCGTCGGAATTGAAATTACGGATCTAGGAAAAATGATAGCTCTGAAACTTCGCCAGCCATTTAACTCGCTGCTCTTATTGGCATTTCACCAGTAACTAATTGAAGGTGTGACGTTACAATAAATTGGTGTACAGTCATGCCAGCAGGAGACCTGCCCATTTCGATTTTGTTTGAACACAAACTTTATACAGTAGGCCGTAGGGGAAGGTGGAGAGACTTGATTCCTTGGGAGATTTGACCCTTTATGGGAGACTTGATTCTCCCCTGTTTTATCAAGAACTAAAGTAGTACTGTTATAGCGTATTTTTATAATAGATCCTCTAGACAAATGATCGTTATGTGGCAAGTTATTTTTTTATTGACAACCTTATTTACTCTATTGTTTACTGTGTTTTGTCTCTCCTAAAGATGTTTTTTACTGTCCACAAAAAATTTGAACAACTTCTCCCAATAATGACCAAACGCTATCATTTTTTCACAGCACAAAGCCATAAATGTCCTAACTGATCTTCACTGATAAGAATGCCAAGATTTCACCACAATTTCAGGATATTGGGACTTTGAGTTTCTGCCTCTTTAGTCATCAATACAAAAATTTGGTGAAAAGTTCAAGAAAATATAAACTGTTCTCAAGCTGCTATTTTTTTGAAGATTTGACAGATGTAATGAAGGGTTTGCTCTTAAACATTATTTTTCTTTAAGCTGAAGTCTCCTTAATTTTGAAGATTGCACGCGCTGTCGAATTCTATAACAAAAATCATTCATGAATACGCACAGCAATTCGGAAAATCTGCGTATTTTGGAGGAAAATCATCTAGAAGTTCAATACCAGGCTCGTTGTATATGAATCTTCATAATATTTGTTTCGTTTTCTACCGAAACGATCCGTACTATTGTTCCTTTCGCACTAAAAATTCCAAAAACTTCCGTGGCACCAATAACAAATCGTAGAGTTCTCTGCATCATTCTTAAGTCAGCTAATCCAGTGATCGTAATTATCACGCATTCTGAAACTTGCCTGCTCAGGGATTAAAGGATCTCGGTGTCGTTTTATGCGGACTTGTCTCTCAATTCCGTAGCTGGGGACTGTCGTATCAAGCAGGAGCACAATATTTATTATCTTACCCAATGGTGTAGATAACATGAAAAACATTGAAATCTAGAGGGGGGGGGGCGTGTTCCTAGAAAGGCGAGGCCTGATGGTCCCTTTGTGGACCCGACAAAGCGGAAAAATAGCAAAAGTGGTGGAAACATTTCAACCTAGGGCTATGCTCTTGAAATTAGGAACTACTGGCTCAGTTCAAAACATCGTCTTATTTATTCCTATGACGTCAGGGGGTTTTATACTTGCGGTTAAGTTTGGGAACCTCTGGTCCCGTACACTGGTAGTCCATTCGGTAGCTGGGAGAATGGAACTACGATGAGCCAGTTCAGCAGATGTCGACGAAGATGGTGGATATTGGCATCGGGAGCGCTAACGGCAGGCGCAGGGTGGCCACCGAACCGGGAAAAACGGGAAAAGCGGGAAAAAGACGGGAAATTGAAGTCACCGGGAAAAAAACCGGGAAAAACCGGGAATTCAGAACATGAACCGGGAAAAAATAATTCTTGACAACTTACATTCAAAATTCTTCAAAGTTTTTAATGAAGTTGATATAAAAGGGAAAGATTTTCACTTTAATATTCATTATTCAATCGCATTCTAACTGAGTTATTTGATTTTAGTACATAATGTGTGACTTATAAAAAATAAATCTTTTTTTCTAGATCCAATTGTCGCTTGATCATTTTGATTCCAATTTCGAGTAAGCGGCTTTTTGACTGACGTGTGATATTTTGTACGTAAAAGAAAAACGAAAATTAATTCAAATCAATTCATGCGTACATTTGTTGTAGGATATCCTCAGTTATGAGGTTGAGGGATATCCTATAGAATAGGACCTTTACTATTTGTGATCAATTAAATCTGTTAAATAAAAACTTGGGCAAAAATATGAGTATGGCGCTTGGTGTCATTTGGTAGAATCCCGGCCATATATAATAATTATTATGTTAAATCATAAAAGCATAGAATCGAATATCGAAATATTTACTGTTTCGAATCTAATGTCCAAGTTTGCCTTTGTACTTTTGTTATTTGTATGTAATTTCCAATTACACACAATTCGAAAAAAAATGAATAAGTTAAAAATATATATTTTAACACATGTTCAAGAGTTGTTTGGAATTATATTTGAAAATTCTGCAAATACTTGAAAATGGTATTTTTTTAATACTTCGTGAATACATCTGTAATATTCTGAAGAGTAAAATATCTTTATTTTAGTATTTTTCCACAACTAACTTACCTACTTACTTACCTTACCTACTTACTAACTTACTAAGTTACTCAGGAAGGTATTTTTTGAAATAGTCTGATTAAGATCAAACCGAGAGCTGAACATTAAAAAGATGTCGGCTATACTAACTATAACTTTATTGCTTTCTGTGAACATTATGCATTTCCATTGCCACTGTCACAAACTAATGGAAGTTGTGCATCCAAGAAAAAATATGAATGTTTTGCAAAGTTGCAAGTTCTAAGAAAATAATCAAATCATTGTAATTAGGAGTCAATGTAGAATTACAATTCGATATTGATTAAAATGCCGGTTAACACTAACTACATGGTAACGATTGTGGCCCTCCTTAGCCGTGCGGTTAGACGCGCGGCTACAAAGCAAGACCATGCTGAGGGTGGCTGGGTTCGATTCCCGGTGCCGGTCTAGGCAATTTTCGGATTGGAAATTGTCTCTACTTCACTGGGCATAAAAGTATCATCGTGCTAGCCTCATGATATACGAATGCAAAAATGGTAACCTGGCTTAGAAACCTCGCAGTTAATAACTGTGGAAGTGCTTAATGAACACTAAGCTGCGAGGCGGCTCTGTCCCAGTGTGGGGATGTAATGCCAATAAGAAGAAGAACATGGTAACGATGCACATTTCAGTGTGCATTTTAATGAAAACCATTTTCGCATAACACGTTGCTGGTAATTTCATTTATCTATCTTAAAGGTTCGTTACAAATTATCAGTTGCTTCGATATAAAACTAACCTCCAGTTTGGTCAGTAAATAAAATATCTACTTTAAGTATGAAAACTCTTACCATGATTTTTTTGAATTTAAATTAAAACCGGGAAAATTTAACAAAAATTACCGGGAAAAGCGGGAAAAAACCGGGAATTTGAAAATCGAATTTCAGTGGCCACCCTGCAGGCGTTAGCGATCAGTGGCGGCATGACGTCTCCACTTTGGTGACGTAATCTGACGGCGGGACTTCGGAATCGTGAAGTACGGCCGAATTTCGTGGTTCCTTTGCGATGAACCATCGGGATGCCATGGACAATGGCAGATTTGGCTGATGTACACAACGGTGCGCTGCTAAGGCCGACGCTCTGTCGCCATTCTCGCCACCGAGGTTGCTGGACAGTAGTTTAAAAACATAGAAAAAGGCCCATGCTTTGGACCTAACCACAAATTAGACCCCTGTGACGTCACTATCTCATCGTTCCACATGTTAACAGTTTTACAATATAATTTTACCTTTTTCTTGTAGGTTTTAACGTTTTCATTGTTGTGTTGTTTGCTTTTCAACGTGTTTTAACTAAGAACTAAACATAGAAATATGTAACTGTCTGTGACGTCCACACGTCTTGGCAGTGGACGTCCTCACGCCCCAAACTAGCTCACCTCTAATTCTCAGGGTCGACGCTTTAACCAGCTCGAAGGGACACACTTGAACACAACGAAGCGGACAGAGGAAGACCTTAATGGACCAACGGACAGTCATGCACTCTTTTGACCAATTGAGAAAAGCTTGAAGTACATTTTTGTTTTTTTTTTTATTTGAAGTTCATGTTAATTTTAGTTTGTTTGTGTTCTTAAATGCTAGGGTTAGTTTTGGTTAATTGTATAGTTGCGGCCGATCGATAGGTTGGAGCTCATAATGGCATGCAGAACTTACGCCACGGGACGGAAGTACGGGAAGGTGTCCGTACATACCTGGTATAATCTCGACCGGTTGCCGGGGTCAAGGTCTATTCGCGTTGGGGCCACCAACAGGGTCGGCCGGGGTACTGGTCGGTTTCTTGACACGGCGAATCTCGGCGAATCGACCTGAGCTGGTATGACCCAAGGGAGCGAGCCGCCGTGACCAGACTGGTTCTATTAAGGTTGGGCTTGGCTGCGAAGTTCTCGAGGATAATCAGGAGCGCTGTCAAATTTCAGGCGGGGTATGCCACTCCACGTGATAATTTCCAGAATTGGGACTCCGCCGGTTGGACGCGTTGACGGACGAGAACGATGGACCGTGGAAAGGACACACGGTGCAGTTCACTAGCGGAAATCCGGGGGAGCGGGTCTGCCACCCCACACGGTATTCTTCGGAATTAGGTCTCCGTCGGTTGGACGCGTTGGCGAACGGGCTCGAGGGACCCTGGGAAAGATACGGTGCAGCTCACTGGCTGGCGTAGCCTAGCGGGAATCCGAAGAAGCGGATCTGCCACCCCACGCGGTATTGGCTCGGATTTGGTCAGAATAGGTTGGACTCGGCGACGGACGAGCACGAGGGACCGCGGACAAGACACACGGTGGGGCTCGCTTTGCTTGGATGTACAGCACTGGAACAAAATTCCGCGTGGTGGGGAGTATACGGACCTCGTGGAGCGGCGGATTCGGCAGAGCTGGAGCCGGATCCGACTGGTTCTGTCGGCCGCAGTTGCACGTCCTTAACGGAGGTTTTTCGAGCTAGCGGTTCGGCGGGGTTGGGTACACCAAAACCCTGGCACTATCCAGAACGACCGATCGAGCCGGAGTTATTCACCGAATCCCAATTCAAAAGTTGTTCAAAAAAAAGAGGAGGTTCGCGGATACACGACCGTTTTGCTTCACGTTCCAACTTGCAATCCCTCACCGTCCCAAAGTCGTGCTTCTTCCTTCTTTCTTTTCGTTTTTTCTCTTCGTTCTTCGCCCCGGATCTAGGTATCACTTGTCGAAAATTTCGCCCTCGCTAGAGCCCGGAGCCAATGTTGTTCTTTTAGTATGTTAGTTTTTTCTACATTTCTGAAGGGTTCTACATGCGAAGATTCACATATAAGTTTAAATATTAGTCCGTAGAAGTGGATGGCTGTTAAATTGGTCTATTGTTATCGTGGACGGTAACAAATAGTTTTAGCTTTATACTAACACTCATTAACACTGTACATACAAGTTTTGAACAACTTTAACTGCTACTAACACATTACTAACAATTTCTATCAGTGCTAGCAATTATACAAACTAACTGAATCTAACAAAGAAACAAAAACACCAAATTAAAACAATTCCACCTCATGAGGTATTCATTTCTAACCTCTTAATTTAATAAAAATCTACACACGCGCGCACTTCTAGACCTTTCTAGAAAAGTTCAGCCAAAGAGAGAGCTGTAGGGAATCTCGGGCTTTTTATACAAAATTCCCGATAAAAATTAATAATGTTGTTCGCATTATGTTTTTACAGCCTGTAGAGCATAACACTTGCGCTCCACCTGTGGGCTCGACGCGATTACAACAGGGCTGTGTATGTTTTGCCTCTGCTCAAACTGCTCGACACTGACCTGTCACTGCAGCGTGACGGATGGCCGTGAGAGTGAAACAGCCATTAGGTCACTGCGTGAGTGCCAACTGTCTCATTTAATGATACTGTATTCCTATTTGATTCGGGAGTATCTAGTTTTAGGATGGATTGATTTGGGATTGTGGTGGAGCCACAAGTTAGGAATGTAACCAACGGTTACAATTCTCATGAGAAAAGAATCCTCAATTTTTGCTCAATCAATCAATGCTCAGGTTTTCGCTGAGAAATCATTTTTCGGTAAAGCTAAAAAAACAGGTCTTATTAGTGATAAACAAATTTCGCTCACTTCCACTGGCATATAAATTTGTTTATCTCGCAAGACAAGTAGACTGTTTTGAGTAGTCCTGCTTTTGACTGATATTTAGTAAAATTTCCGTGGGATTAAAAGAGAGGGCAATACAATTTTACTTAGTCACTGAGTAGATAAAAGTTAGCGTGTACGATTTTCGTTTCTCTTCTGAGTTCGTTCTAAGAGAAAAGAGTGGTGAGTGAAATATGTTTTCCACCACAAATTACGAAAAAAGATTCTCCTTCTACCCAAAAACGCTTGATTTCGTCTCATGGAGCTTGCAACTGAAAGTCACTATTTGGTCACTTTTTCTGCAACTGAAATTCACTATTTGGTCCCTTTTTTCGTCAGCGTTGGTCACTAAAGTCACTATTTTGAGCAGCATCGGTCGCTACCAGCCCTAGATAGCGATATTTCCCTGCAATTCGTGGGCTTCATGGTCTTGCGGTTAGCAACGTCAATCGCATAAGCACATGTGCTGTGGAGTGTGGGTTCGATTCCCGCCCTGGTAAGGAGAAACTTTTAGTGATCGAAAAATTCTCCACTGGTCCACTGGGTTGCTGAAATCTGGTACATTTCTCTCAACCTGTTGAAAACAGTTCATGTTCAATATGCTGGTAAAGTAACGAAATTTCCATTTTATCAACACCGTTTACCGATGTGAATAATTTACCTGAAATGTTTTAAATGGATCTCTAATGCAACGACGATAAATAAACTTTTTTTAACACGATTTTATTGCGTTCAAACAATTTTCTGGCCCGCCAAAAAATGTGAATTATAAAAATTGCCTCGTGCCTTGAAAAGGTTGGGCAGGCCTGATCTAAACGAAAGTCTTAATTCTTACTTTGGTTCCACCATTACTTTGGAATAACCAACTTAATACACTAGAAATAATTTCATACAATTGAAGGTCTCGAAATCCTTCAATTAACTGTGAAATAACGTTCAATAATATCAGCTGGATTTGAATGTCAGTTTTGCTTGATAATTGCGTACATTTACGTATAATCTATTCAGACGATTGGTTCAGTATATACGAGTTTTATCATTTGATAAAATAATGTATCTTGATACGAAGCGTCATATACTTTATTTCCAGTAAAATTTAGATCTGTGAACTTTGACATCAATATACAAAAATACTATTATTTATCAAGTGATGCTGCCTGTAGTTTGACTGGGCTATTAGAAATGCAAGGATCCATTTATTCATAAACCACTAGCAGACTTCGTTTCGCATAAAATTGAGTAATTTATCCACCAGAGTAACATTTCTTGTCATCAAAACCTTCATATACCAAAGTTGGGTCCATTTGCTTGATTGATACTCGAGTTATGCATAAATTTGTTCCATTTGTATGGGAGTCCCACTTTCCACTTTCCCAGGGTCACGAATCACCTCAGAAACATGCCTTGTCTTCAAATACATCCACACATCAAATTTCGTTCCATTTGCTTGATTAGTTCTCGAGTTATGTAGAAATTTGTCTCAAACCACAACAAAAACATTTCATGCCTTCCAAGAGCACTATAATGCCAAAATTGGTTCCATTTTCATGATAAATTACCGAGTTACGTAGAAATTTGTATTTATTTGAATTGGACCCCCTTTCTAGAAGGGGGAGGGGTCTCGAACTATAATGAGAGCCATTCCTGGCCCCAAAAACCTCTGTATATAAATTTCCACGCCGATTGGTTCAGTAGTTTCCGAGTCTATGAGGGTCAGAGAGACTGAAATTCATTTTCATGTATATAGAAGAGAGGATTAAAATCGCTCTGCTTTTCACTCAATACATTATTACAATAGTGTGTTTCGCGGATTTCGCGGATTGGAATTTGCTCAGTTTGTAACAGCCCTGCTTTCGTTTTTGAATAAAATATCTTTTTCCGCTCGATTCGGATTTGGATTTTCAAGTCGTTAAACATTGAATGAAGTATCTTTTTTTCGTTGGATAATCCAGCGTATAGCAGATCAACGAAGATTAGGTTACCTCGATAATTGCTTATGAAACATAAATTTAATTTTGAGACGTACTCACCAGTCGCTTGCTTGCAGTGATGAGTAATAAGTGAGGACAAGACTCACCGAAACCATTTCCCTACTGTTCCTCTCGATGGACCACTGTTCCCCAGCACCAGCAACCACGGTAGCAATTATTCCAGTCTAATTAAATCCAGACTTCCCGTGCTAAACATAGTAACTTGTATCGTCGTGAGTAGTAGCAGCACGTTATCCGATTAACTACACCCGTCGCGTCATCATCATCATCATCGACGACGTCATATGCGATGTGAGTTGGTTGGCAAGAATCGAGAAAAATCTGCACTTTTTTGGAATCGCATCACCAACACCACTTTGCTCGGAAAACTTTCCTCTCGGAAGGAAACTCGGGCTCGCTCAATTAGAGGCGCCGGGAAGCCGAAGGCTGATTACGTGCAGGGATTTTTCCAATGGCGTCGCTTTTTCGAGAGCAAGCGATGTTTTGCGATAAGTGCGCGAAGCCTCTTAGTTCCGAATGGCTGTACAGTGTGTACACCCATATGTAGTCAAACTTTTCCAGTTAATGATCGGTGGGGGAAAATGCTAAGGCGCGGAAAATTAATGACTTCGCCGGAAGAAATTTAATAATCCAAGTTTGCGCAATTTAATTACATGTGTGCATTTTGTACGAGGGTGTACCGCTTTGAAGTGGCTGGAAATAGTATAGAGATCTTACGTGAAAGGCGGGTAAAATCGATTTGTTTCGTGTTTCATCTACTTCGAAGCGGATAGATTATATTAAAAGTTAGTGAATTCTGATCAGTTTATAGCAAACAGAGACCTAGACAGAGTAGTGAGGAGCTCAACAGAAAGTTTTAAAGTACGCAATCCTAGGTTTTTAATATAAGGATACCATTTTTTTAAGTTGACACAGTCTAATAAAAAACAAACAATTAAGAAATCTCCTAAATATCTTTTATACGAAGTAGGATTTGTTTCAGCTGGTGCTGTTAAATGCAGCACACAAGGGGAACGAAAACGAAACATTATCAATTTGCAGTAGTGCATGCAATCAACCTTTCGAACTTCGTTAACGTTATCGCTGTTCCGTGTTTTTTGTTCCTGTTAAAAATATTAAACCCGCTTTACTATCATAAAACATTCCAGCCGCCAAAAATTGAATAATTCATTTAGAGGTAAAACATTCCGTTGTTCCTTTTTTTTTCACCAATCTCCCAAGTTGATACAATTTTTCCGATTACTGCAGTTGGAACACATTTTTTCGCGCACCGCTGCACTACACACTGGCGCTCGTCTGATGATGACTGCGGCGGTCGGTCCTCTAACCGCGCGACGACTATCAAAATGAGATAAATTTTTCCAACCGTTACCGATGTACATCGCAGGTACAATATTGAATTGGAAAATAAATTATTTATCTCTGCCCACATGCACGCAAACCCGCCGCCGCCGCTGCAGCGCTGTTCGATGTGGACACGCTTTCGCTGCGGAACGACCGTCCGCTTCGTCCGAAAGGGTCGTTCCAGCTATCCCCGTCCTAATACGGCTGTGTAGGTTTTTTTTGTTTGAGGTTGACCATTTTCCATTCATCTCGGGGCCGGTTATCGTACGGCTAATCGCAATCCAGGAATCCAGTTTGCTCATTGGCGTAACCGTATGGTTTGGCTAAACGCTTATGCTGAAATGATTCTGATCCAGTACACATTCGTCTTCAATTCTGCTTCGCTGAATCCTCTCTCTTGTTTAAAAGGTTGACTGCTTCAAGGATTGTACCGTTTTCGCTGAATAGGCTATTTAATAATATGAACCGAAAAAAAAAATTTGATAGATTTAACAATAACATGTTACAAAAATTTTCCAATTACATTTCCTGTACTATTCATAGGAAAGCAATTTTTATTCGGGCACTCTGTGAGACGGCGACCGACCGTGAGGAGAGAAGACCGACATCGAATCTGAATTTGAGATTTTTATTTATTTATTTACTTGTTTATACATTCACTACGGTCGCGCTTTCATGCAGTCGCCCTTCTACCCGGCGAAGCCCTATTTCAGTTCAGTTCAGCAGCCTCAGTGAGTGCAGCGCGCGATGCCACCTCGTCACCCCTCCGCATACAGTAGCGAGGTTGCTGGCTTTTTTGCATGTTTTCCCTGATGATGCCCGAAAAATTCCCGGTCCCGGTCCAATGATGTTTGCATATTGGATTTAGCGTTCCGGACGTTGTCGCCGTTGTTCGAATATGGTTGCTGGCTGCAATGGGGCCCGTGAATCCGTGACGAGCGCGAAAATGCACGCGTGTGATTCTCGGTAGTCATTAGCTACCGAGCCCCTTGGATCCCTGGAATGGATTAGCGAAGGTTTTGTCCCTTCGTGTTTTTTTTTTCATTTAATTGAAAATAAAGAGTAATTTTCGCGGAAGTTGTGTAACATTATCAGGACTTTACGCTGTGTTGATACTGTGTTTAAACCATCTCTTCAAGAAAAAGGAATTTTTTTTCCTATTAAAGTCTAAAAAAAAATGGGGTGAAATATATAAAAAATAAATTTTTATACGCGTAAATAAAAATAATTTGAATTTTCATGCCAATGCTCTTGTTGAAGAGTATAAAAAATCAAAATATGCCGTCAAATTTAACGAAAAACGTCAAATTTTAAATAGAAGAAATTAAAATTGATTGGATCATTGAGGCAAAAGCAATGCAGATTTATTCCATATATAAACATTCCATTTGCGCAAGCATCTCATTTACAGCAAGATTTTACTATTTAATCAAATTCATCACCACCTGCGTTGCGTGTCTTGATCTATCACTGACTGCTTGATAAATTTAATTTTCTCCTATTTTTCATTTGGTTGATCTGAGACCCCAGGCATATCTTTTCACTTTCTATCAGACGGTTCTGCTGAAAGAAATTCTTGTAGTGGGGTATGAAAAGGGCTGTGCAAAAAATCCTGGCAGATAAAATTGTACTAGATGAAATTGATTTAGCTTTCCATCAGTGATAATGATGTGAGTTTTCTTCTTTTCGGCAATACTTTTCTTATGCGTTCCCGTCACAGGGAAGTCGTAGTCGTAGCTACGCTTAAAACTAGCTAGATAGGTTGATTAAAAGTGTGTTCAAGTTTATCGACATTCGTAGGGAATGGACTGTTGGATTCACTGAGTAGAAGTTTTATCAAACGTGGGAACGTGGCGCCATCTTATTTTGTTATGTTTCAATTTAAAGCAGAGGTTCTCAACCTGGGGTACATGTACCCCTGGGGGTACTTTCGCCGGGCCCAGGGGGTACCTCGGACAAAAATGCATAATGGTGGATGTATTACAATTTTAATCAAAACTTATTGATACAGTTTTGATAATTGTATATTTTGTTTTATTTCAAAATTTTGTCGCATGGCGTTCAATAAACCAAAGACTATTGAATTCTACCCTCTACAACCAGCACAGTGGATGAAGAGCTGTGGGACCAGGCTTGTAAAATGTCATCTGCATGTCATTTGACTAATTTGTTCATAACTTTCTTTAGAAGCCAAATTTATTCCATAATTTTAGATGTACTCATAACCCTTGAGTAGGGCTATATTTTTGTTCAAGGGTACATTGCTCTAAATATAACATCTGAGGCTGGAGAGTGAAAATTCTCCAAAATGTCACGTGTCATTTGACATAATGTCATTTGAATGACATTTTGCCGCCCACGCCCCAGATTACATATTTACAGCAATGTCTTGTTAGACAAAGTTGTAGGCACATTTAAGCGCTATAAGTTCGTCATACATCATGAATTGATAGCTACCTTCTGGGAAAATTATACAAACGAATGCAAATGACATTTTACAACACTGTGTGGGACAAAAGATCAAAAGGACAGGACGACGAATGAACAAATTCAAAAAAATCTGTGCGATCTTCCTGACCGAAACAAAATTAACAAAATGTTGAATGATATGTTAAGGTTATGCTCCTAAACAAAAATTTAGAGTCTACATGTTCGGAAGCCCTGATTTGAGAGCCATGAAGGTTTTTTTTCCAAAAGCTCAGTTGCTTCTACGCTTCTCGGAAGCCTCCTTTAAAACAGTTTGGAAACCTCCTTTCAAAAGATTCGGGAGCCTCCTTTCAAATGGTTCGGAAGCCTTATTTTAAAAGGTTCGGAAGCCTCCTTTCAAAAGGCTCGGAAGCCTCCTTTCAAGAGGCCCGGAAGCCTCCTTTCAAGAGACCCGCAAGCGTCATTTCAAGAGGCCTGGAAGCGTCCTTTCAAGAGGCCCGGAAGCCTCCTTTCAGAACGCCCGGAAGCCTCCTTTCAAGAGGCCCGAAAGCTTCCTTTCAAAAGGCCCTCCTTGCAAGAGGCCCGGAAGCGTCATTTCAAGAGGCCCGGAAGCCTCCTTTCAAGAGGCCCAGAAGCCTCCTTTCGAGAGGCCCGGAAGCCTCCTTTCAAGAGACCCGGAAGCGTCATTTCAAGAGACCCGGAAGCCTACTTTCAAGAGCCCGGGAAGTCTCCTTTCAAGAGGCTCGGAAGCCTCCTTTCAAGAGGCCCGGAAGCCTCCTTTCAAGAGGCCCGGAAGCCTCCTTTCACGAAGCCCGGAAGCCTCATTTCAAGAGGCCCGAAAGCCTCCTTTCAAAAGGCCCGCAAGCGTCATTTCAAGAGGCCCGAAAGCCCCCTTTCAAGAGGCCCGGAAGCGTAATTTCAAGAGGCCCGGAAGCCTCCTTTCAAGAGAGCGTCATTTCAAGAGGCCTGGAAGCGTCCTTTCAAGAGTCCCGGAAGCCTCCTTTCAAGACGCCCGGAAGCCTCCTTTCAAGAGACACGGAAGCGTCATTTCGAAAGGCCCGGAAGCCTCCTTTCCAGAGGCTTGGAAGTCTGCTTTTCAGAAGCTCGGCAGCCTCCTTTCAAAAGGCCCGGAAGCCTCCTTTCAAGAGGGCCGGAAGTCTCCTTTCAAGAGGCCCGGAAGCGTCATTTCAAGAGGCCCGGAAGCCTCTTTTCCAGAGGCTCGGAAGCCTCCTTTCAAGAGGCTTGGATGCCTCCTTTTAACAGGCCCGGAAGCGTCCTTTCAAGAGGCCCGGAGGCCTTCTTTCAAGAGGTTCGGAAGCCTCCTTTCAAGAGGCCTGGAAGCCTCTTTTCCAGAGGCCCGGAAGCGTCATTTCAAGAGTCCTGCAAGCGTCATTTGAAGAGGCCCGGAAGCGACATTTCAAGAGGCCCGGGAGCCTCCTTTCAAGAGGCCTGGAAGCCTCCTTTCAAGAGGCCTGCAAGCCTTCTTTCAAGAAGCTCGCAAGCGTCATTTCAAAAGGCCCGGAAGCCTCCTTTCAAGAGGCCCGCAAGCCTCCTTTCAAGAGGCCCGGAAGCGTCATTACAAGAGGCCCGCAGGTGTCCTTTCAAGAGACCCGGAAGCCTTCTTTCAAGAGGCCCGGAAGCCTCCTTTCAAGAGGCCTGAAAGTCTCCTTTCAAGAGGCCCGGAAGCCTCCTCTCAAGAGGCCCGGAAGCGTCCTTTCAAGAGGTTTGGAAGCCTCCTTTCAAGAGGTTCGGAAGCCTCCTTTCAAGAGGCCCGGAAGCCTCCTTTCAAGAGGCCCGGAAGCCTCCTTTCAAGAGGTTCGGAAGCCTCCTTTCAAGAGGCTCGGAAGCGTCATTTCAAGAGGCCCGGAAGCGTCAATTCAAGAGGCCCGCAAGCGTCCTTTCAAGAGACCCGGAAGCCTTCTTTCAAGAGACCCGGAAGCCTCCTTTCAAGAGGCTCGGAAGCCTCCTTTCAAGAGGTTCGGAAGCCTCCTTTCAAGTGACCCGAAAGCATCCTTTCAAGTGGCCCGGAAGCCTCCTTTAAAGAGGTCCAGAAGCCTCCTTTCAAGAGAACCGGAAGCCTCCTTTCAAGAGACCTGGAAGCCTCCTTTCAAGCGGCCCGGAAGCCTCCTTTCAAGAGGCCCGGAAGCTTCCTTTTAAGATGCCCGGAAGTCTCCTTTCAAGAGGCCCGGAAGCGTAATTTCAAGAGGTCCAGAAGCCTCCATTCAAGTGGCCGGTCACCCTCCTTTCAAGAGGCCCGGAAGCGTCATTTCAAGAGGCCCGGAAGTGTCATTTCAAGAGGCCCGGAAGCCTCCTTTCAAGAGGCCCGGAAGTCTCCTTTCAAGAGACCCGGAAGCGTCGTTTCAAAAGGCCCGGAAGCCTCCATTCCAGAGGCTCGGAATCCTCCTTTTCAGAGGCTCGGAAGCCTCCTTTCAAGAGGCCCGGAAGCGTCATTTCAAGAGGCCCAGAAGCCTCCATTCAAGAGGCCGGGAAGCCTCCTTTAAAGAGGCTCGGAAGCCTCCTTTAAAGAGGCTCGGAAGCCTCCTTTCAAGAGTCCCGGAAGCCTCCTTTCAAGAGACCCGGAAGCGTCATTTCAAGAGGCCCGGAAGCCTCTTTTCCAGAGGCTCGGAAGCCTCCTTTCAAGAGGCCTGGAAGCCTCCTTTTAACAGGCCCGGAAGCGTCCTTTCAAGAGGCCCGGAGGCCTTCTTTCAAGAGGTTCGGAAGCCTCCTTTCAAGAGGCCTGGAAGCCTCTTTTCCAGAGGCCCGGAAGCGTCATTTCAAGAGTCCCGCAAGCGTCATTTGAAGAGGCCTGGAAGCGACATTTCAAGAGGCCCGGGAGCCTCCTTTCAAGAGACCCGGAAGCGTCATTTCAAGAGGCCCGGAAGCCTCTTTTCCAGAGGCTCGGAAGCCTCCTTTCAAGAGGCCTGGAAGCCTCCTTTTAACAGGCCCGGAAGCGTCCTTTCAAGAGGCCCGGAGGCCTTCTTTCAAGAGGTTCGGAAGCCTCCTTTCAAGAGGCCTGGAAGCCTCTTTTCCAGAGGCCCGGAAGCGTCATTTCAAGAGTCCCGCAAGCGTCATTTGAAGAGGCCTGGAAGCGACATTTCAAGAGGCCCGGGAGCCTCCTTTCAAGAGGCCCGGAAGCCTCTTTTCAAGAGGCCTGCAAGCCTTCTTTCAAGAAGCTCGCAAGCGCCATTTCAAGAGGCCCGGAAGCCTCCTTTCAAGAGGCCCGGAAGCCTCCTTTCAAGAGGCCCGGAAGCGTCATTACAAGAGGCCCGCAAGTGTCCTTTCAAGAGACCCGGAAGCCTTCTTTCAAGAGGCCCGGAAGCCTCCTTTCAAGAGGCCCGAAAATCTCCTTTCAAGAGGCCCGGAAGCCTCCTCTCAAGAGGCCCGGAAGCGTCCTTTCAAGAGGTTTGGAAGCCTCCTTTCAAGAGGTTCGGAAGCCTCCTTTCAAGAGGCCCGGAAGCCTTCTTTCAAGAGGCCCGGAAGCATCCTTTCAAGAGGTTCGGAAGCCTCCTTTCAAGAGGTTCGGAAGCCTCCTTTCAAGAGGCCCGGAAGCCTCCTTTCAAGAGGCCCGGAAGCGTCATTTCAAGAGGCCCGGAAGCGTCATTTCAAGAGGCCCGCAAGCGTCCTTTCAAGAGACCCGGAAGCCTTCTTTCAAGAGACCCGGAAGCCTCCTTTCAAGAGGCTCGGAAGCCTCCTTTCAAGTGACCCGAAAGCATCCTTTCAAGTGGCCCGGAAGCCTCCTTTAAAGAGGTCCAGAAGCCTCCTTTCAAGAGAACCGGAAGCCTCCTTTCAAGAGACCTGGAAGCCTCCTTTCAAGAGGCCCGGAAGCCTCCTTCCAAGAGGCCCGGAAGCCTCCTTTCAAGAGGCCCGGAAGTCTCCTTCCAAGAGGCCCGGAAGTCTCCTTTCAAGAGGCCCGGGTGCTTCCTTTGAAGAGCGCCGGAAGTCTTCTTTCATGATTTCGACTCGGAAGCTTATTTTTTTAAGAGGCTCGGAGGCCTCTCATCAAGGGGCTCAGAATTCTTCTTTCTAGAGGCTTGGAACCCTACGTTCAAGAAGCTAAGATGCCTCCTTTTAGGTGGCTCAAAAGTCGTTTTTCAAAAGGCTCGGAAGCCTGTCTTCAAGAGCTTGGAATAATGGAAATTTTAGCCAACTTTATGGAGAGCCATATATCCCGTTAATTTTCAGTTCCATTTTTCATATATCTTAAGAGTTGCACTTATTTTCATTTACTGCAAAAAAGGGGGTACCTCATTTAATTTAAAAGAACGAAGGGGTACCTCTCAAGAAAAAGGTTGAGAACCGCTGAATTTTATTCCACTTGTTGTAATAGTACATAATATTTAAAAATAAATGGATTTCTTCTTCTTCTTCTTATTGGCATTACATCCTCACACTGGGACGGAGCTGCCTCGCAGCTTAGTGTTCATTAAGCACTTCCTCAGTTATTAACTGCGAGGTTTCTAAGCCAGGTTACCATTTTTGCATTCGTATATCATGAGGCTAACACGATGATACTTTAATGCCCAGGGAAGTCGAGACAATTTCCAATCCGAAAATTGCCTAGACCGACACCGGGAATCGAACCCAGCCACCCTCTGGATATACGTCGAATTTTTAATCAATATTGATTCAATTTTCAATCGTCGTGTTTTTTTAAATACTTTATTATTGTAATTTTTCTGTTCCGGAAGTTCATCACTTCCAATCGTCGTGTGAAAGTACAGTAGATAGTAGACCTAGATCGTTCATTTGAATCAATAGATTTTTCGTGCTAAAAGTCCCGAATCAACAAAAAAAAACACCTTAAACGAAATGTTAAATTACACCATCGTTTAAATTTACATGGTCGAGTAAAATTAAACAATTGGAAAGATTCAATTAGGAATACATGTCATGTAATTTCGCATGGCTACATTTTCAATCCGTGTAAATTTAATATCTGACTCATTTTTGCGTTTATTTTCATGCTCCAAATATGTGCAATAAAATAAACGTAAATTTACACAAATAATAATACTGTGTATATTAGTTCCGAACTTTTTGCTCAAAATTAAGAAAATTTGAAGGTTTGATTTTAGAACATTTTTTTTTTGGTAAATTACCTTTAAAAACGTGTAACTGTTAGATCAATATAATTTTCAATAAAAATCCCTGGGCTTTGGATTATAATTCTCCACAAATATTGATATATTCTAGGAGAATTGTAATCTGTGCTGGTAGGAGTCTACGAACTGGGGTTGGAATCTATTTGAATACACATGAAGAAAGTGGTGTAGATTATGGGAATTGAATTGTAAGTTCGTATACTCCTATTTGGTTTCCTCAATGACCGACAGGGTGCGTGCTACATGTCGCGGATAGAAGCTAAGGGAGGTGTGGTATAATTCGACTGAATTTATTGAATAAAGAGCCTTTTAATAGTCAGTCAATTGTGCTTAGCCTCCTATTGTGTTGTAACTGAATAATGTCAAAATAGATAATCGATACAGACACCTTCTTTCACAACAATCTATAATTCATTTGAATGTATTCAACATTGGCTCCGTAGCTTGATGTCCTATGCGACATAGTTTTGAAGATACTATTTAGCTGATTCAAGTCTAGCATCCTGTACTAGAGAGTTACTTTAAAAGAGACTTCTCATAATTTTATCGTAGTCAACGTTTATGTTAAAAATAAGTTATAAAATGGAGTGCTCATTATTTCCTGCTAGATCAGTTACAAGACAACGTGGACCACATTGAGGAAAAATTATTCAATAAATCGATATTATCGTCGAAAGGCCCAGCTATGCTGTAACCAAATTAATCACTTATTATATAAATCTCTAACTGAAATTAGAAAAATCAAGCTACTTAATTAAATCTGACTGATATTAAATATAACACTATACTAATTTGAGAATCCCCTTTAAAAGAACCTCATAAATAATAATAATAATTTGGAGAACACAGAACGCCGTCGGGACAAGTTCTGCTATACTCTGGTTTACGAGGTGAACACGCTCCCCGGCATCGCGGAGTTGGCTTCCTACTAAGCGCTCAGGCACACTCTGCGCTTATGAAGTGGGAACCTATAAGTGAAAGGATAATCGTTGCCAGATTTAGAACACGGGTCCGAAACCTTACTATAATCCAATGTTATGCGCCAACCGATGCTGCCGATCTGCAAGACAAAGAGAACTTCTACAGTCAACTCAATGCCGTCGTAGATAGAATTCCGAAGGTGATATCAAGATCTGTTTGGGCGACTTCAATGCGAAGATCGGATCCGACAACTCGAACCATGAGCGCATTATGGGACGCCATGGTCTCGGAGAAATGAGCGAAAACGGAGAGCTGTTCGCAGAATTTTGTGGTAATAACGACATGGTGATCGGGGATCGCTCTTCCCTCATCGACCGGTTCACAAGGTCACGTGGGTCTCCCGTGACGGCTTTACAGAAAATCAAATCGACCACATCTGCATCAGCCGAAAATGGAAACGGAGCCTTCTTGATGTACGGAATAAACGTAGTGCCGATATCGCGTCTGATCATCACCTCCTCATCGGCGAAATACGCCTGCGCATTGCGCGGATTCGTCGGCAGGAGGAAAGAGTTGGACGACGATTCAACACACGCCGACTGGAAGATGCCACGGTGAAACGGTCCTTCGTTGAAGAACTGGAGACGCGTGCTGCAGATATTCCGGAAGGTGGCAGCGTGGAAGACCAATGGACCGCCATCAAGAATGCCTTCATCGCCACCAGCGAGAACAATCTGGGTGAACTACGCACCCAGAGAAAACAATGGATCACCGATGAGACCTGGAGGAAGATAGAGGAGCGAAGAGAAGCCAAAGCCGCGATAGAGCGATCGAAAACCAGAGGAGCCAAAGTCTTAGCCCGTCAACGATACACGGCTCTTGAGAAGGAAGTAAAACGCTCATGTCGACGGGACAAGCGAGCGTGGGCAGACTCTCTGGCCGACGAAGGAGAGAGAGCCGCCGCAACCGGGGACATTCGCCTCCTCTACGATATCTCACGACGCTTAAGCGGGGCGAAGATGAATGCAACGATGCCTGTGAAAGACGCGAATGATCAGTTATTGACCGACCCAACTGACCAGCTGAAACGCTGGTTCGAGCACTTCGAACAACATTTTAAGTGCCAGCCAGGCCATCACCACCTCGGCATGATATGCCTAGGATCCGACGTATAACACGTGTCAATACCGAAGCTCCATCACTGCTAGAGATTCAAACAGCCATCCAAAGCATGAAATCGAATAAAGCCCCAGGGGTCGACCGCATATCAGCCGAGATGCTCAAAGCTGACCCCACGACATCCGCTCAACTACTGCATCGTTTATTTCGTAATATCTGGGACACCGCAACTTTCCCGGTCGACTGGATGCAAGGTATCTTAGTGAAGGCGCCCAAAAGGGTGACCTGACTGTATGCGATAACTGGCGAGGCATCATGTTGCTGTGTACCGTTCTCAAAGTTCTGTGCAAAATTATCCTAGCCCGGATTCAGGAGAAGATCGATGCGACTCTCCGGCGGCAGCAAGCCGGATTCCGTGCCGGAAGATCCTGTGTGGACCATATTGTCACGCTCCGCATCATTTTGGAGCAGGTCAACGAATTCCAAGAGTCCCTTTACTTGGTATTCATTGACTACGAAAAAGCTTTCGACCGTCTCAATCACGAGAATATGTGGGGCGCCCTGAGACGCAAGGGGGTTCCTGAGAAAATCATCGGCCTCATCGAAGCACAGTACGAGGCCTTTTCGTGTAGAGTGCTGCACAATGGGGTCCTGTCCGACCCTATCCGGGTCGTAGCTGGTGTGAGGCAAGGATGTATTCTATCGCCGTTACTGTTCCTCATCGTAATCGATGAGATTCTGGTAGATGCGATTGACCGTGAACCAAACCGCGGGCTGTTATGGCAGCCTATAACCATGGAGCACCTAAACGACTTCGAATTGGCGGATGACGTTGCACTACTCGCGCAACGGCGCTCTGATATGCAGAGTAAGCTCAACGACCTTGCCGATCGCTCCTCCTCGGCAGGTTTAGTCATCAACGTCAACAAAACCAAATCGTTGGATGTAAACACGGTGACTCCTTCCAGTTTCACAGTAGCCGGGCAACCAGTGGAGAATGTTGAAAGCTTCCAATATCTTGGTAGCCAAATGGCGTCAGACGGCGGTACCAAGATCGACATAGGCGCACGGATCAAGAAAGCAAGGGCTGCCTTTGCGAGTTTAAGAAATATCTGGAAAAACAGGCAGATAAGTGAACGCACCAAAATACGAATTTTCAACTCTATCGTGAAATCTGTGCTGTTATACGCTAGCGAAACATGGTGTGTATCAGTGGAGAACACTCAACGGCTGCAGGTGTTCATTAACAGATGCCTGCGGTATATAATTCGGGCCTGGTGGCCTCACAACTGGATCTCAAACAACGAGCTCCATCGTCGTTGTCACCAGAGGCCGATAGCAACATAAATTCGGGATCGGAAGTGGGGCTGGGTCGGCCACACTCTACGTAGGGGCGGAAACGAAATCTGTAAGCAAGCATTAGACTGGAACCCAGTGGGACATCGCAGCAGAGGCAGACCCAGAGGCTCATGGCGGCGAAGCCTCAATAAAGAAATAAAAGAAGTCGACCGAAATCTAACCTGGCAACAGGTTAAAGCGATAGCCGGGCATCGCTCAGGATGGAGATCTTTCAAGTCGGCCCTTTGCACCACCGGAGGTGTACAGGATCCATAACTAACTAACTAACTCATAAATAATAAAATGACATTTACTAATATCCATTCTTTTCATTATTTTCCTCACTATCTAACCCGATCTCAACTATAATAAATTATGATGGAGCTTCGAAATTGAGAAGACTCCGAGCCAACACCAAATGCAGCATGATCCTACTAATATCGTCAGGAATCGGAAGAATCTGAAATCTGGTAAACACTTATTAAAGCTAATAAGTGGTAAGTAGATAGAAAGAAAACATACATGGTAAGTGCACATAACTTATAAATTTATCATATGTTTATTCCATTGCGTAAATGTATATATCATATGTGTTTACTTTGTAAATGATAACCGTACTTTGTTTATATATATATATATATATATATATATATATATATATATATATATATATATATATATATATATGCACATTCGTGAAAAATGTATATATGTTTCTGTGAGTGTGTGTGTATATTATATCAAAGCAATAACCTAAAAATTGATTTAGGATATAGGTGGAAAATTATGCTGAAGTGTTGTTTAGGATGGTTACTGAGAAGTGCAAAATATAGTTGATGTAAAAATTTATGTAGCGGTGTTGGCAATCATGGGTGAAGTGAATTAAGTGAATCGACTCATCATTAAACACACGACTGCAATATATGTTCAACAAAATCGTAAGCAGTGACTTATATACTTATTAATACTATGTTTGCACTACGGCCTGAATAACATGTTATTCAAATTATCGACAAAAGAAAGCTCATCAAGATAGCCGAATAACATGTTACAAGGCCCTAGTGTGAACATAGTATAAGTCGTGACGTGAATTTGGAAAGGTTGAACGGAATTATGAACAAAGATGGTGCCGACGATTTAGTAATTTGGTTTTGACCGTTTGGTGAATTTTCGGTGACTCTTTTCTGAGGCTGGTTTCCTGCCTAAGTTAGTTAAGATAGTGGAGAAGTTGTGAATGTGAAGAAAAGAACGATACGGTGATAGTGACCGCAATAATTTTCGGTGATCATGATGACTATGTTAACATTAACGTAATGATAGTAGGTGAATATGATGAGTGATTTCATTGCTTATACTGAGTGAAATGATTCGTAGTGGCAGAAAAACTTATATACTTTTGTAAAGGTAAAGAAAAAGAAAAGAGTGATGTTGATATTAGTGATGGTAGTTTGACAATACTAAGTGCTTATAATGATGGGGGTGGGCTGTTATACAAATCCTTGTTTTCATCAACACGGCCCATAACAGTGACCACATGAGCAACATCGCTTAGGAACGTCTGTGTGATGATGAAAAACGGGAGGCTCATAGAAGCCAATATGGGCGGGGTACAGTGTAGATCAATAGCAAGGGACAGCTGCCATTGTAACCACCACAAAAAAAAAAAAAAAAAAAAAAAAAAAAAACGTGTAACTGTTAGATCAATATAATTTTCAATAAAAATGTCTGTCTTGTCGCATTAACGATGAGATCTGGCGGAAAAATGATTTCAATGGCCTGGAAATTATTTCGAAAATGAACCACATTGCTCCAAAAAGTAAAAAACTGGTTGCATTAGTGAAAACGAGAGCTCGAAATATTTTTTAATGTTTTTGGGGCTAATCGCTATTATTCTGAAATTGTTCTTTTTCTCGTCCGAATGAAATTATTTAGTTTTCAAATTTCTTGTTAAATGAGTGCAAAAAACAGATCGAATGGATTAAGTAGAAATATTTATGAAAATTTTTAAGTAATAGCTGAAAACATGTTGTGCAAAATCCTCAAAACAATGAGAAGTAAAAATTCATAGAACACATTCGAAACATTCTCGAATACTCACTCCTATATGAAAGTAAATAATATGTTGGGCCATATGTAACCATAAAACAGTAGATTACTTGAAAAAAAGTGTTTTTTGAGCCACTTTATTCTGCATCTTACATGAAGCATGGCAATCCGTTCTAATAATTGCGAAAGTTCTGCGTACGATTCGATATACGATCGATCGCGCACTGATTGATTTACTTATTTATCATTTCTTACTTATAATTTCTCAATTATCATTGAACACTTCACACTTTTTACATTCACTACGGCATTACCGTTCGGCCAAACGACAGTTTCGGTCAGATGACTCTTTCTGTCAAACAACTATTTCGAAAGAAAATTAATTAGCTTTTTTTTAGTGGAATGTTTTCACTGTCATAAGACGAGTTTAGTACAATTCCATTTAATTCCACCAAATCGTATTACTTTTACATATACGTATTTCGACCTCAACTGTAAGGTCGTCTTCAGTGTCTCGTACTTGACTCGACGTGAAGTTGGTAGAACTATTTCGGCCAAATGACCAGTTTGGCTAAATGACATTTTCGGCCGTATGACCATTTCGGCCAGATGGATGTCGGCTTAACGGTTTGTTCGACCAAACAACTTTCGGACTAGTAACCTTCGATTAAATGGCTTTTGATCAAACGATTCTTCCCCCTTTTTCTGGAAGTAAAAGTCACTTTTTGGTCTCTTTTTTCGTCAGCGTTTTTCAAGAGTCATGTGTACCCCGTTTCTCCGGTTATTTTCATGTTGGAAAGCTGCCTCCATTATTTTCATCATATTTTTTAAGCTTTCCGAACGACTGCTACATTTTAGGTTTGAATTGAGTTCGTCGAATTCGCATATCTTAAGTCTGTGGGAGACATTCGAAATTCTTATCAGGAATGAAGAACAATTTCAATCTTGATATCAACTCAACTAACAACCTAAATTGCTAAGTTTATCTTTTTCAAGTTCGGTAGAAATCTAATTTTCTACTCACTCCCATCAATGGACAGTTAACAATGATGTTAGCAATAAAATGTAAACCTGAATACTAATTTTCTTTTTTATCTCTTTTTTTCAGGTAATGGCTAAATGCTAATCATAGGCACTATTTGAATTGGAATACGAACTTGCATTCTAATTCGGTAAATCTATGAACTTCTTGTATCAAACATTGAATGTAAATATCACAACACTGTAAATAAATAGTAAGAAGTCTGTTGATAGCAATACGAGATAATCCAGCAATCGATGAATTAAAAAACCGTACCAGAGTGCTGTTATGCCGTCGGCACTAATCCAAAGGAAAACGATGAACGTGAAGGCCCAATCCCAAACAGCCAGTCAGTGTAAGATGAGAGCACATGTTTAGCTTGCCGCTAGATCACGGCGATTTACAAAAGCCGGTCTTATAGCGACTTTTGCACCCTGGAGCTAGAAGCATGCGGCGGATCCACGAGCCCGAAGAACGAGCGAACGAAACTAACGAACGTGGTGCATTACACAAACGCCCGCCTACCGATGACAATCATCATGGGTAGGGTTTTTGCTTCGGTTGTGGTGGCCTATGCTTGAAAGCCGCATTCTTTTTTTTTGTCTGCCTCTCTCAATCAGCCGAGTTGTGCTGAGTTGAGTTGACCGGACCGTGCCGTGCCCTGCCGTTCCTTCCCGCGCGTCGAGTGTCGTGTCGAGCCGTTCCTTGAAGGGGGTCTCTTCGAAACTTGACTCGCCGCTTCGTTGCTGTATTGAGAAGAACGACGGCGGAGAGAACGGGCGCGCGGCGGGGTTGTAATTTAGTGAACCGTGTTCGATTTCGTATTCACGAAACGGTAATTGACATTTTGATGATGCTCAAAAAGAGGAGGGATGTTTGAAATTAAATCGATAGTCCGGGCACTCACATATTCAGGGCGATTTTGAGACGAAATGCAGCCCAGGGGTTGCGAAAGAACCCCTTCTGGTTTGAAAAAAATGTTGAAATTGAAAATTCTTCGTCTAGGCAACGAGAACCAATCAGTTGATAGACATTCAAATCTCAACACATTATCGTTGATTAATCTGATCCAACCTAATGGCACCAATTTATTTCGTGTTCTATTTGGCTACACTTGGAACCCATCGGACAATACAAAACAAACATCCCACAATTCCGAACGATTGCTATCCTGGAACTGAACATTGCCGAAAACAACATCAACTTTCATTAAGCACATATCTACAAAACGGCCCTTAATGGGCTATTTGTTACATTTATCGTTTTTAGCATTCTGTGTTATTACTCCCTCGGACTATTTTCGACCCAATAATGGAAGGACCAGAGCGCGGCGGTAACACAGAGTGACACTCATAAAAACAATGCTTCCCGGGTTGCAGCAATATCGTCGACCTCCGCCGCCAGGCAGGCAGGCAGGCCGGACCGTTGTTGTTGCTCATCAACTAACAAACCCCGACCAAGGCCGAAGCCGTCGGGAATATGGGTCCCGGTCGTTCGTTTGTTCGTTCGAACACTATCACCCATCAGGACCAACAACAACGCAACGGTGCGTGCATCTTTCGCCTTTCGTTTATTATGCACCCAATGCCGTCGTGATACCGATGCGATCCCTTGCCAGTGCCAGTATGTACGTGAGGTAGGTTGAAAATGTGAAGCATGGCAGTGA
Organism: Armigeres subalbatus; assembly: GCF_024139115.2. Lineage (NCBI taxonomy): Eukaryota > Metazoa > Arthropoda > Insecta > Diptera > Culicidae > Armigeres > Armigeres subalbatus. Next base: position 99,697,326 of record NC_085141.1, read on the forward strand.
CAGCTACCCCGGTCGAAACCGGGCCATTAATTTGTGATATTTCTCAGATCATTATGTTCCGTAACAATGGTTCCAGATGGGATGGAATCGTAACCCCTTGCTGGCATGCATACAGAGAGAAGAATATGACAATATGATTAGGATATACGATCTTGTTCCAGTATAATTAAGACCAATCAATTAAGATCGATTTTTTCAAACATCGTAAACCCTGCAAATAATTCATAGATGAATAATGTTATACAGTTTTCACGACATGACATAATAATATATCATTGTTGAATATTATTTTTGCAATCCTTTTATCTGGAATTCACACTAAATGAGCCCACTGGAATCTGAAAAGCAGTTTATACGTTTCACAAAGGTACGCATTTGAGTCACAGCTCTACTTATTTCTATGTCTACGCTAGTCGTCCACTACGGCCTTTAGGTGAATTGTCTTATTCCCTTCGATCGATTCCAATTAGGTCGATGATGAGCTGATGCCGCACAATTGTTGAACTGGGAGGTTAAGTTGGGGGAAAACGGCTTCCAGAGAAAGACAAACGAAAGCGATATGTCCTTAAAACAAAATGTTAGAAGTGAAAACCGTGAAAACGTTTTGAAGGAAAGACTGTGTGCTATGAATTTATAGTTATTTGAATTCGTGCACAATATCCATTATCGATATCTATCTTATCGATCTTATGTCTCACGTGACTCACCATGCGCAAGCCGGCAACGCGGCAAAATTTGAATTGAGCATCAGTAGGCCATGACTTACAACACGTTTGCAAAGTAACCAGTTTTTCCGCTGATTAGTTACAGACAACACGTAGGTAAATAGGACTTTTTTGTGCCCGACAATTACCTAACGTATTCGGCTGGTCCTTTTCTGATGGCACGAGACCACACAAAGACAAAGCCTCTCCGCTTCGAAGACCTTCTCAACTTCCAAATTCTACTAGGAGCAGCAACCTTTTCTAAAGCCGATTTTTCAAAGGGAAATTCCTCCGCATTTTCAAAAGGAGATTTTTTGAAATATTCAAAACGGAAGAATTTTTCTTTATTTTAACATGAAATCTTTCCGGTTGAAAGGTCAAAAGGTCCAATCATAAAAGGTCGAACGGACGGAAGATTGAAAGAACAAAAGGACGAAGGTCAAAAGTCAAAAGGTCGAAGGTTAAAAGGTTGAAGGTCAAAAGGTCGAACGTCAGAAGGTCGACGGGTCAAAACGGTCAAAAGGTGAGATGGATAAAAGGTCGAAATTACAAAAACAATTACAAAAGAGTGTTAATCAAGTATTCTTTTGTCCATTTATGTTTTTGCCTTTCTCGTATACTAAGTATACGGTAAAGGCTATATGATCGCTCCAAAAACAAACTTTTTATAGAAGGCCCGGAGATCCATAGTATTAAATACCGATCGACTCAGCTCGACGAATTGAGGTGATGTCTGTGTGTGTGTTTTTTATTCTTCCTAAGCAATGGAGGGGGAATCTGCTCAACAGACATCCTGGGTTATCCAGGAAGTGCGGGGTTAGGGATCACCTCCAACAGCAAACGAAGGAGGCAGGACTACATCCCCGACCCGCTAAACCGTTTCCATTGCCGCCAAGCCCATAGTCCCTCCGGTACAACCAGAAAGTGATGCTTCAAAGGGGAGCCAGTGCACAACGCACCCTCGAGGTTAGCTGAGTGTCCTTGCAGCATCGAACTTCGTGATTCGCTTTTTTAGAAGAACACCATAATACCGTGCCAGAGCATTGCCAGCTTTCCAGGTGGCCTTACCACGCCCTATGTCCTCGGAAGGTGGAAAGGGTCGACTTCGCGCCTGCTTCCCTCTGCACGACTGGTATCAAGAATGATGATGCCGCGTGCACCTCAGATTGACCTCTCTGCGATAGGGTCTATTCGGAATTTGCGGAACTTGCCGACGCGGTGCCTACGCCTGCCCCAGCCTTGACGAGGCCCCTTTCCGTCCTCGGGCTCGGAACCCGCCCGGTTGACCGACGCCGCGAAAGCGACGATACCATGTTGTTCTTCGCGCGGCCACTTGTTCGATAAAAGGATCGAGTTCGACCACAGGGCATGAGCACCGGTATGACCCATGAAGCCGACTCTGAACCCTTGGACCACCTCTTGTTTGCGCTTGAACTAGCCATCCTTGAGTCCACGCGCCACCTTCTGTGTAGCTCCGAGACGATTTGGACGATAGCCGATAAAACGGCGTTCCAGCCAACTTCATCTTTACACATCCTCCGAACTAGGTTGTCCGGGGTAGTGTTCAGACCACATGTGGCAAGCATGTGGTCACACATTGCGCGAAAACGTGGGCACACGAACAACACGTTTTCCGCCGTTTCCTCTAAACCTGCGCACACCAAACACACGGGCGAGGCCGAGCAAGCCAGCTGCGTTACCTGCACTGTGAATTTGCAGCACGATTAAACGCCGGGCACTTCGAACCTATTGCTTGTGCCCCGGTTCCAGGAACTTGAAGCAAACTTCGGGTTGCTCGTATATGCCCACAGGGCATACCGACCATCTCACCTTGACGCTCCCTAACTTGACTACCTTGGAGGCGTCCGCTGCAGATAGCCGAACCAATGCTACGTGCGTCCCTGCCGGACCTTTGCACTTCACACTGTCGCCGCAGTGCCGTGACGAGCTCTTCGACTTCGGTGATCTCGTCCAGGTCTTTAACCCTTAGATTCACCTCCGTCGTGAGTGCCCTCACCTTGACCGTCTCGCCTAGAACTTCCTCCGCCAACTTCTTGTTGACAAATAGCCGGTGCAAGTTAGACTAAACATACGACGACATATATATAGCACTCATTAAATTACAGTTCCCCTTGGAAAAAAACACAATCCCCGTGTCGAAACGTCGGGTAAATAAAAAAAACTCGTAGCCGTTCAATAAATGAAATTAAAACGTACAGTCGATCCATAATCAGTAAACTTATTAGCATATTGTAGATCAAGTTGAAAACCGAAATAAGGTCTCGCGACAATCGCATTTTCTCACATTTCTTCTCACTCGCGATGCAGTTGCGACATCCGGGAATGGGACAAAATACGATTTCCAGTTTTCACATCTATTTTCAAGCACATACATTTTACGAAGGTCGAGAAAAGCATCATCACCGCTAGGTGGATTATTCTGGGTTTTCACTTCTTCCTTCTTCTTTCGTCCTTCTTCCTACTTCCTTCTCCCTTCTCCATTCTTCCCATTACGCGTAAGTAAGCACGAGTAAACACGCGCCGGTGATACTTTTTCAAAATCATATTTGTTGTAGAGAAAAAATTAAGCATTCAATGATGAAAATGATGACGATTTGATGATTGTTTGTGCTTCTCTTGTCACCTTAAGTAGTATAGCAGTACATACTCCTAGGAATTCAACTAACGAACAGCTGAACTAGCCATAAAAGAACAACAACTACGGCAATCAATTTCATATGTAATGGAGTGCGAAAAATGAACTACTTATATGAAACCATCCCAAACACTTCTTAGTTTTGCAAAACCGTTGCCGATAACACAAAGTCCATGAAATCGTCGTTAGACATCCCCGTTTCTTAAAAACGACGGACGGGACTGAGCCCCCACGCCGCCGGAGGCGGCCCAGGGAGATGAATTTGTTTCAATTTTAATTGCCAGTACACGCCATTCGGTGTTCATTCTAATTAACGCAAGAGTAATGGATGGGTTGTATGCTGCTCCACTAGATAAGGTTCCCGTCCGTACCGCACTATACTAACAGGTACTTCTGGGCGTCCTCCGTGAGCTAATTTGCATATGCGTGTGCATTCTGTGCTGGGCGCAATTCCAAGAGAACCCCACCGCCACTGGCAGTGCTGCCTTTTAGGGCATCACACCACCATCGCCGGATGATGGTCGGTCTTCATTTGCATCTCATTATGTTTCATATCGGCTTAGCGTGCCTCAGCGCTAGTCGGAGGAATAAACTGTTGATTTTTTCCCCCGACGACGCGACGATGGTGGGTCTCTTTTGTAGGAATCAAGTACCTTTTACCTATCGGGCGAGTGCAGTTTTGTGTACCGAAAATTATACGGCGAACTATTTACCAAACGGGGAGGCAGAGGGGAGGTTGGACAGGTACGGGAGAAAGCAAACATAAATTTCAGCGCTAACCATTTGCAATTATGCAAAAGTGGTACTCCCCGAATAACAACACAAGACAAACGAATTTCCCTTCCTAACCTAACCAGCGATGCACACATCCGAACAGGAAGGAAGGATGGCAAACAATGGAGCAAACAATGACAGAACAAACCGTCATCGCATTTGTGCACTTCACTCTGTTTGTTTACTTGCTCAGCTCGCACCAGTAGGTTGGGAGGTACTGCGCTTTGCTGTGGTGTTGGTACGATTGGCCAAAATAGATAAAATGCAAAATTCTTCAAAGCCTACTGGGAATGCTGTGCAGCTCCAGAACGATTTTTTGTTCCGTTTGCGTTTTATGTATTACTAGACTAATCCAATTATCTTAAGTCATATATTTTTTGCTTTTTTCATGCCAATAAATGAAAAAAAAATATGTTCAAAATTTCAGACCGAAAAAGTTTTCACCGATGATTCCGTTACTGTCTGTAAAAAGTGAAATTGTTACAGTCAAGCCCCCATGAGTCGATGTTGTATGACTGATGGACGATTTCGACTGATGGAAGCAAATTATTTCAAACTAAAATATATATTTTTTTGCCAATCCTGATCATAATACCGTGACAGTTCGTGTTTGAGTGATAAAATGACCTTTTCAGTAGCCGCTAAGTTGAGAAGTCCTACGAAAGTTCTTCGTAGCTTAGTTGTTTAAGAGCACCAGTTTAGCGTACTGAAGGTAATGGGTTCCAGTCCCATCGAAGGGAAGTAATTACCTTCAATTACAGGAGTGTGTCGCCGCCGCCGACATTTTTCATCAAAGTTGACCGTAGACCGTAGATTCAATGGAATTTGCGTAGAATTTCACGATTGATATCTTCACAGCATAAAGTTAAAACTTCAGAGGATTTTTCGTGACAATATCAATGATTCACTTGAAAAATCCATACAATGTTCCTTTGCAAAGGAAACTAAGATGAACTTCCAGTGGAAATTCCGAAGAAATTCCCGTTAAAATAAAAAAATAACTCTTCGAAATAAAATTTTGAACGAAGAAGGATCGTCTGGCAAAAAGCCATTTGTTGTTGTTGTATAGCCGAATATGTCATTGAACTAAACAATTTATTCAGCCAATGCGCATGCCGGAAGCCGGAAGTTTTTTGCCCAAAATGTCATTTAGCATTAGTATTGTTACGGTGCAATTCGTAGATTGGACACTAGTGATACTCATGTTTTACTTTTGAGATCTTTATCTCGAATGCTATCAGAAATCAAGAAGGGAGTGGTCCTTGATTCCAGTCTTAAACAAAAATAACAAAAGCATGAGGATTACTACTCCTGGCCACGTCCATCTTCACCGTAACTAGGGAGAGGAAGGAAGTGTTGATGTGGTACTTACTTAACGAGAGGCCACCGATTTAGTGACACCCTCATAAATACCACGGAGTTGGATAATGAGGAAGGTATTCGTTGGGTCAGGATTTGCCTGTAGCTGGCAATGTAACCGAGGTAGATCTTACCCCGTAACACACCACGTGAAGGTGTCTACCCAGCGTTACGGGTCTTTTTTGCCCAAAATGTCATTTGGTCCAAAAGGACATACGACCGAAAATATCGTTCGGCTGAACAGTTCCTTCGTCTGAAGAAACAGCGATTGCCTCGCAGCAGATTACGTTTTTCAAAGTTTTTCGGAAAAAACTGAACGAAAACAGGGACGAAAAGTGAAAGAAAACATTTATCTTAAAACTAATAATCAATATTTATAGACGAAACAAGGAATGACGATTAAAAGTTATAAAACTACACTTGACGAAAAAACAACCAAAATTGAAATTAAATTACAGAATCCTTGAAAAATAAAAATAAAAATAATATATGAATAAGGATAAATAAGGGTCCAAACGTTGGGGAAAGAAAACATATAGTTGTTTTTCATTCACAATATAGACTGAAACGCCAAATTATCACCAAAAGGACGTGTTTAAGAAAAACGTGTTTAAAAAAACGGTTTGGAAATCTTTCTGATTGCTAAATTAGTTGGTTTAGATTTAGAATTAACCTACTATTAACTACCCAATCTAGTGGTGATGATTCATTGAGTAATGGAGAGGAAAATATTTGAATAATTGATCTTAGCTCAATGAAGTTTTCAAGCTAATTCATTGATAGGACTCTACAAATGCAACTTTTGGCTATATTTTTTAATTCGTGCAAGGCCAAAAGAAATTTAATACAAGTTCATATACTGCAACGAATGCACATGGCGTGTCCTCTACTATTGGTCAAGGATAGTCTACGCTTTCTTTTTTCGTAATATTGTAGTTTTTCAAATGCATTTGAAACGGTTGACTGTGAGGTTGTATTTTTTTAATTTCTTTATTAAAGTGATGTTTTATGATTTTAGTTCATCACTGAAGCTGTGAGGTTGTACACGGAAGACAGATTATTTGTTTTTTTTCTTAGAGATTATTTTTTCTTCACACTCTCATACCATGAAAATGGCCAACCACTGCTCCATTACTAGCATTTGCCAATTTATATCAACGGCTCAGCACAATTTGATTCTAGGTTGAATAGATTCGAAAAGCATTCGAAAACGACTGAATATGTGAAAAATCGGTATATTTTATCTTATAACCGCTGTATCTCAGATACGGTAGCACTTCGAAAAAAAAATGGAGTAAACCGTTTTCATTGGAAATGTTACGTACTATCATAAAATCGTGTCGATAAAAATGTAAAAAAATACCTCGAATATTTTTGGAAAACCAACTTACTTAAAAAAGTTATAACTTTTTTGTCCATTATTTCTCCATTATGATCCATAGTGTAAAAAAGTACATTTATTATCTGCTACAACATATCAAAAAATAAAACATATTGAAAAATTCGTTTTTGAGAAAATTAATTTAGAAGTTTTATTTTCAATGATTCAAAATTTTTTTTTCACAGTGTATATTTTTTTAACATAGTCCCAATGATTACCTAAAACATTGCCGAAAACACCAAAATGATGGGACAAGCCGTTTTCAAGTTATATATTTTTGAAAGTGGTCAAGGTGTTTTTGCTTAGGCCATTGTCAAAAGTTAGGCTAGAGTAAAAATGGCAAACCAATGATGCAAATTATGTTTTTTGACCATGAAGAATGTATGTGCAAAATTTCAGGGAAATCAAAAAATACAAAAATAAATCGACCTTCGATTTTACAGAGAATTGCTCATCACAATTCTAACTTCAAAATAAATTTAGCGTTCCAAAATAATCTCTTGAAAAATTCGAGCAACATATTAGGTTTTGTCCGGCATTTGTATGGGGCCCGGTGCATAGTGACCGATTTGTCAAAAACAGGTCATTTGAAAGAAGATGCCATTTTGCCGAACTGATCGTTGGACAGAAAGGGTGATTTGTCCGATCAGCTGAACAGCTGTTCAGCTGAAGTCATTTGGCCGAATAATTGTTTGGCAGAAAGGACAATTCCAGACCAAATGGCTCTTGCTGCCAAAAGATCGTCTCTACGAAACGGCGTTTTCAGGCGAATGATCTGTTCATCGACCAAAAACGACCATTTCGGCCAAACGGCATTTTCAGCCAAACGGCCTTTAGGGCAAACCTGGGATGGGACTTGCAAGGAGGCAAGAAAGAATGTCATCTGCTGCCAGCAGGGATTGAATCCTAAAGAGAATGAACAAATCTCTCACTTATCATCTCTGTATACATATACGATATGTAGCATACCGCGAGAGACTTTTTTCGCAAGCTGTCATGATAGAGAAGTGATTCGGAAGGCTATACCCCATGATAATACCACATGAAAGCTCCAATTACGGGGAGCACTGGCTCTGATGATGCATTTCAACTTGTTCTACACAGCTGTTACTGCCAACACGAAATGAGCGAAAACAAAGCGAGAATCACCATTTTTCTGTGGAGGCTGCCTATCCGATTCTGTTTTTCGCACTTGTATACAAGCTTGATAAATTTGTTATCATGGCTTGTTATGATTGGTAACAGTTTTTGCCTCTCTTTTATCGTTGTTCGTTATCTTTTGAGAGCGATTTCTGCAAACCCTGGCTGCCAGGCAATCAGTGTCACGAGTTGTCTAATGCATACAGCAGCCTCTTCTATGAGCCTTTTTCAATATAACCTATAGAGGACTGAAAGGAAGCACTACATCCACTACAAGATTAACTCTTACAACTATTTTGGCTTCATAACAAACCCTTTTCGACTTTATGACCGTTTCAGACAAACGTTCAATTAGGTTGTTTAGTTAAGAAAATATGAGATTGTTCATAGTTTAACGCAAAGAGAGAGCATGCCTTTCTGATCTCCAACATATTTTTGTTTTGTTCGTACACCTTTTATTTACATTTTTGTACAGCACATAATATGCCATTTCAATCGATAGAATGACACTAACATTCATAATATTTATTTATATGTTTGCTTTTAAAGTGCTAATTTATTTTTGTTTGTTTTTTTTTTGTTTTGTGAAATAATCCTGAAGAATTTTTCCATACAATTTACGAAAATTTTACCTTTGATATTCAAAATAACTTCAAATAATTTCTCGTGAAAAGTTCAAAGTAGTGCCCGTGGGAAATCCGAAAATAATTTCCAAATTAATATTTTTGAAAAACTCTATCCATTTTTCAAATCAAATTCTTCCATAAAGGGGAAAGTGGTCGGTATTTTTAGATAACAGATATGGACATTTTGACATAATGTCATGCATGCGCATATAAGCACGATCTTTTTTTGCCGACTTCTGATCCAAACTGATGTCTATGTTTGGGTTATTTTCTTAGTGTTACAAAACGAAGTAAAACGATCGAAAATGTAAATTTATTACGTATTTACAAAGTAAATTCACTCTATTTTGTGATTCATTCATGCTACCGTAGCCAAATTTCTGAACCAATTTTTAGCCTATATCTATATCTATATATAATAGGCTTCCATTGGTATGTAAATATCACCACTTTGTTCAATTGAGCGAAAGTTATGAACCAAGAACAAAAGGGTGCCGACAAACGACCACCTTCCCCTACATATTCACATCGGAGTTTTTCAGAACATTGTAAATTAATGATTTTTTTTTGGCAAGAATGATCATGTAAAGTAAATTAGACTAAAATTTTGGTACCGATTTATCGTATCAAAGTCCATTTTTTGTCATTGCAAAAAATAAAGTGTGCAACTCATTGTAAAACTCGATTTTTTCAGCACTCGTAGTATTTATCCAACGAGGTTTGCCGCACATGCTGAAAACATGCTGCCTCGTGCTGAAAAAATCATCTTTTTGGGTTTTTGTTGTGGTCCCTTCAAACAGCTTTCCAAGGATTTTCTATTCCGTTTATATTTCCATGAGTCGATGGTCCCTTAAATATCCACTCATGTAGGTTTCACAGTTGCTTATTGTAGAGGTTTCCTCTGTCGAAATAGCGACATTCAGATAATTATATTCTGATAGAATAAATCAAAAGAACCTATACATTAGGTGGCTATTTTTGTTGCCCGTAATGTCTCTTGTCTATTTTCGAATAAATTTTTGAGCGAAAGAAAATCCGAATAGAGTAACCGTACCCTTAGTGGAAGTAGTGGAGCTTCAATGAGATTTTTGTGTACAAATTATACACTTTTCGATGATTTCGATAGTCGTAAAACAAGAATAATGAATCATTTGCTTTTCTCAACACTCAACTGGTTGGGAAAAAGTAATAATTATTTATTTATTTAATCAGACTAAGGCCGAAGTGGCCTGTGCGGTGTATAAGAGTCTTCTCCATTCGGCTCGGTCCATGGCTACACGTCGCCAACCACGCAGTCTACGGAGGGTCCGCAAGTCATCTTCCACCTGATCGATCCACCTTGCCCGCTGCGCACCTCGCCTTCTTGTGCCCGTCGGATCGTTGTCGAGAACCATTTTCACCGGGTTACTGTCCGACATTCTGGCTACGTGCCCGGCCCATCGCAGTCGTCCGATTTTCGCGGTGTGAACGATGGATGGTTCTCCCAACAGCTGATGCAATTCGTGGTTCATTCGCCTCCTCCACGTACCGTCCGCCATCTGCACCCCACCATAGATGGTACGCAGCACTTTCCTTTCGAAAACTCCAAGTGCGCGTTGGTCCTCCACGAGCATCGTCCAGGTCTCGTGTCCGTAGAGGACTACCGGTCTAATTAGCGTTTTGTAGATTGTCAGTTTGGTACGTCGGCGAACTCTTTTCGATCGGAGCGTCTTGCGGAGTCCAAAGTACGTACGATTTCCAGCCACTATGCGTCTCCGAATTTCTCTGCTGGTGTCATTTTCGGCAGTCACCAGTGAGCCCAAGTACACAAATTCTTCTACCACCTCGATTTCGTCACCACCGATGCAAACTCGCGGTGGGTGGCTCACATTGTCTTCTCTTGAACCTCTTCCTATCATGTACTTCGTCTTCGACGTGTTGATGACTAGTCCGATCCGCTTAGCTTCCCTCTTCAGTCTGATGTAGGCTTCCTCCATCTTCTCAAAGTTACGTGCCATAATATCTATGTCGTCGGCGAAACCAAATAGCTGGACGGACTTATTGAAAATTGTACCACTCGTGTTAATCCCTGCTCTTCGTATTACCCCTTCCAAAGCGATGTTGAATAGCAAACACGAAAGACCATCACCTTGCCGTAACCCTCTGCGGGTTTCGAAGGGACTCGAGAATGCCCCTGAAACTCGAACTACGCACATCACCCGATCCATCGTCGCTTTGATCAACCGTGTCAGCTTATCCGGAAAACCGTGTTCGTGCATTAGCTGCCATAGCTGGTCCCGATCGATTGTATCATATGCGGCTTTGAAGTCGATGAATAGATGATGTGTGGGCACGTTGTATTCGCGGCATTTCTGCAGTACTTGGCGAATGGCGAACACCTGGTCCGTGGTGGAGCGTTCGCCCATAAAACCCGCCTGGTACTGCCCCACGAACTCCCTTGCAGTTGGTGCTAGTCGACGGCATAAAATTTGGGAGAGTACCTTGTAGGCAGCGTTCAGCAATGTGATTGCGCGGTAGTTGCTACAATCCAGCTTATCGCCCTTTTTGTAGATGGGACACACGACACCTTCCATCCACTCCTGCGGCAAAACTTCCTCCTCCCAAATCTTGGTAATGACCCAGTGCAGCCCTCTAGCCAGTGCCTCACCACCGTGTTTAAATAGCTCTCCTGGTAGTTGGTCAACCCCAGGGGCTTTGTTGTTCTTCAGCCGGCCAATCTCCTCCTGGATTTCCTGGAGATCCGGAGCCGGTAGAATTATGTCCTGCGCGCGTTCTCCCAGGTCCATCACCATACCGCCATCTTCGTCTGCCACATCGCCATTCAGGTGTTCTTCGTAGTGCTGCCGCCACCTTTGGATCACCTCACGCTCGTTCGTAAGAAGGTTCCCGTTTATGTCCTTACACATATCAGGCTGTGGCACGTGGCCCTTACGTGAACGGTTTAACTTCTCATAGAACTTTCGTGTGTTATTAGCGCGGTACAGTTGCTCCGTTTCTTCACGGTCTCGATCTTCCTGCTGGCGCTTTTCCCTCCGGAAAATCGAGTTTTGTCTGTTCCGCGCCTGTTTATATCGTGCCTCGTTCGCCCTCGTGCGGTGTTGCAGCAATCTCGCCCATGCTGCATTCTTCTCTTCCACTAACTGCTCACATTCGCCGTCATACCAGTCGTTTCTCTGATCCGGGGGCACCGTGCCAAGTGCAGCGGTTGCGGTGCTACCAATGGCGGATCGAATATCTCTCCAGCCATCTTCAAGAGACGCTGCGCCTAGCTGCTCTTCCGTTGGAAGTGCCACTTCCAGCTGCTGCGCGTATTCTTGGGCTAGTCTACCATCTTGTAGCCGCCCAATGTTAAGCCGCGGCGTCCGACTTCGACGCGTGTTGTACACCGTCGAGAGTTTTGAGCGCAGACATACTGCAACGAGGTAGTGGTCGGATTCAATATTCGCACTGCGGTAAGTGCGGACGTTCGTGATGTCGGAGAAGAATTTACCGTAAATTACCGTAGAATTTACCGTAAAGTAATAATGTTGGTGTAATAAAGAACTCCATAGGTAAAGCAATTTTCAGCGCAAATGGTGAGATCAAAACGAACGTAGAATATTAATTTCATTAAGTGGCGCAAATCTTTGGGATAGCCGTCAACAATCCATTTTTTTTCTTTCTTGTTTCAGTCTAATCCATTTCGCTTGTTTGGTTTCTCCACTTTCCCCCACAATAAAAAAAATATTGGGCACCGAAGGAAGGTTTACCGTTAAATCACAATCACGAAATGCATTTCCGCACTAACCTATAGGCAGAAGACCACCATCACCACAGGACGGTCATTGGAGTTCTTCAGCCAAAGGGAGAAGTGCATTGTTCTGCCGCTGCTGTACGGCGAGCGAACGTGCGCTTTTGGCGATTTTAGATGAAGATAATTCACTGCACATCGCATCGACTCGGCGCTGCAGTGCATTCGATTCCGTTTGTTAGTGCAACGCGGCGCGGGCGCGCAACCACCACCCCCGGATACGACGGACAACAAAGCAGGAAATTCAAGTTTGTTTTCCATTTAGCTGAGCTTTAATTTGCCATTTTCAAGCGATTAAAAGTTGGCCATCACCGCCGGCGGTAGTCCAAAGAGCGGGCTGATCCATGGCACATGACTTTTTTTGTTGCTGTTTTTCTTCGATTTGTGTGGAACGTGGAATCGTAGGAGCGTGGGTTGCAATGATAGATACCTTGCAAGGAGGCGTTTTGGAAATGGAATTGCCATGCCCATGGTAGGAATCCATCCGGAACTGAGTAATCTTGATCGATACGGCGGAAGCGATAGTGAAAGGATGATGAGACGTAGTTTGCGGAAATGCATCATTCATTACGAAATGCACTGGAGACAGGATTTTCCGTCGAATGCAAGTTATAGCGAACAATTCGTTGAAGAAAAGTAAGTTCTGTTTGAGCACTCCTCACCTTACACATTCAGTACTATTTATTGGATAATATAAAACCTTTCTCAGTTTAGTAAAACAAGAGAAGTTGATCTTCGATCGATGAACAAAGAATTGTAATTTGACTAACCCCTTTGGATACAGCATCTTAAACTCGCTAAAAACTTTCTAGCAAAAATTCAACTATCACATTAATGTACGAACATGACCCACCGTTGACCCATTTCTCCTTCCTACTTCTTCAAAAACACCCCGAATCAAGTTCGGTGTACAAACTCAAATTAGGGCCCTGTTTGTTTTCCAATTCACGCATAACGACCCACCACCGAGTACCGTACCGTGGCGTTTCGATAAAGCCATAAAGGCCGCAAGACGGGGCATCTCTCGCCGTCTTCCGCGGGAGTCGAACTCCAAACTTCGCCACGTGCAGCACCCACCCGACTTCTGCGTTCATCGATGGGATCAAACGCCAGCTGGCGCAAATCACCACCGACCTCCGTCGCATCGTCGTCGCCCGCAGTTGCTTCTTTCCATATCCACAGTCAGGTCGACTCTGTCTGAACTGAATCAAAGCGGAATGGAGCACACTTTTTTGCATCCTTCCCAAGGTGAGCGCCCTACCGTCATCAGCAGACAGTGAGAACGATGGATGACGACGACTCGACGACCAACGTCGCGTCGTGTTTGGTAAGTTCATTCACGTGTTAAGGTATATGTAAACCATATGGTGGAGTTGTTGTCGGAGCTGAGATTAAGTTCGCTTTTTCCTCACTTCGCAGCCAGAATAATGATAAAAAATGTGCCTCACATTCGTTTTTTTCCTTTTCTTTCCTCGCTCGGTAGTTTGCTTTTCAGCTCTCAATTATCCCGTGAACAGCAAACGATCGACCGACGGCCCGGCTACCGTGCTGCGGAATATTTTGAACCTGCCTACCGCCAACTATTCGTTTCTGTATAAAGTCAGTGAAATGCAACCGACGCGTTCGAAACCTCCAAAAATTGCTCCATGAAAGCATGTGCTGTTGCTGCGGCTGCTTGCCCATAAATGCGTAAATAAATAATAATTATTGGGCCGAACAGAGCGGTCAAGCCGCGGATAGCGGTGGATTGGGAAAGGGTCGTCGGGCCTGGGGGGAGGGCGCAGTAGCAGCATGCGGACAATAATCATATCATCATTATTTGCCCAAACAGCACAAGGCAATAACGATTATGAGGTATGTTTTTACTTTAATTTGATTACGTTTCGGGTTGTTGCGGCTAAGGGTTTCAATAGAATTGCAGTTGGTTTTTTGAAATGCTTAATTTCGGATTACGCTTAGGGTGGCTCAAAATTCGATTTTGCTCCATGCAGCCAATACGATTCCGACTTACGATCAGATAGTCCATAAATAAATGAATTCTTTGGGATAAGTAAAATTAAATCAAATTGCTTTAATTTTATAGGCATTACTATTAGAACATTGTAAGGATTCGAATGCGGGGGGCTGGTATCCAACTCAACAACGTACACAGGAAAGCATGGACCTAAACGATGTGCGTAGGTTTTACGCATGTCGCAATGACGCGCAGCCCAAGATTGCACCAGTGCCGATATGCGTAATATCCGAGACCAAACACACCTATCCCATAAGCAATGATACAGGGGTGGTTTCTCTTCTGAACTCGTCATATAAAATTTTGCTGTGCATCTTTTTGGAGTTCTTCATCGATGAATGCCAGTCAAATACTAGCAAATTCGATAAATCAACCCCATACTGATCAACGGTGATTAAACCAATCAAATAAACTCAATATCTGTTTATCGATTTTGAAACAGCGTACAATTCAGTGGAACAAAGTTGGTTTTAACAAACCTGCTTTGACTAGTACGTACAATGTTCCGGAATCAAGTACCTACCTACATTCGAATCGTTCAGAAGAAATAAATTTTTGCCCTTCTCGTACACCAAGAAGTAACGAAAAGGCTATATATAGTCACTCCAAAGGCGATTTTCTGTTGGAAGGCCCGGAAACCCATAGTGTTATGTACCAATCGACTCAGCTCGAAGAATTGAGATGATGTCTGTCTGTGTGAGTATCTGCGTGGGTGTATGTATGTGCGCAAAGTAAAACTCACTCATGAACTTATCTTAAACCGATTTGCTTGCAACAAGTTGCATTCGACGGGAAATCGTTTCCCATTATTTCCTATTGAAAATTGGCCAGATCGAACTATCGGATCAACAATTATGGCCAAAATACGATTTTCATAGATAAAACACGCAGAAAAGAGCCACCCAACAAACAACGACAAGCTTAAATTAAGCATTTGCGTTGAATTATTGTTTATTTGTGGTCTTCTTAACTGAATAAAATTGATGCTGAATAATACGCTAGACAGATTTCATTTCAGCATTTAATCCAACTCATATTCTACGTGGCCTTTATATTTGTTTACTACCTTTATTTGCGTCGAACTAACGTTTTTGTTTTATCACATTTCAACACATTGGGGAAATTTAACAATTTGCTGAACTAATGTTTTTAAAAGTTCTCTGTTCGACTATGATGTGATTCTGCGACATTCTTGGAAATTCTTCTTAACTGATGTCTTCCTTGACCATTGGATTTCACATTGATCGGATCTATCGCACAGTGGAAGAAAACATTATAATAAGTTAAGCTTTTTCTGTTTGAGAGAAAATCTGGATGGCTTGAATTGATGATATTTGATTTATAGGAAAATATTGAGTAATTTTAAAGACATTATTATCTAAAATGTTGCGGAGATGATGACAAACAAAATTGTTGAAGCAATGAAGAAAATTCTGGCAGTTGTTTTTAAAATATAGGGAAACGAACACAAAGAAATTCATACATGTAAGCGTTAATAGAAGGTCCCGCTAGATGCTCGGCTTTCGACACCTTCTGTTCCGCTAAGGAAAAGGATGACAGTAGTATTTAACGGAGATCGATTCACATTTGGTGAGATAAAGCCAATATTATTTCTCTTTCTTCTTCGCTATCTCTGCAAGTGTAGCTGTGGATGTCTTCCATCCATTTGTTAGGCTATCTTTCTGTTTTTACACAAATTCATAAGTTCAATATCAGCTCCGATTCTTTCCTACTTCCGAATGTGATTCTATACATATTCATTAATGAATATATCTAAAAATGTGTTCACTTACCCTTGTGTGCCGGCTGGGTACACGGGTACCATTTTGGAATTCAATTCGCGATATCTAAATGAATTTTCATAGTAGGAGGTTGAAACTCTGTCACATCCACAATAATGACGGCCAAAATCGATTGTACGGGTTAACTGAAATTTTGATTCAGGAGGGGTGGAGGGAAGGGTTTCGACATTTTTTTTACCCTTCAAATGGCCGGCAGGGTACCCGGGTACCCACGAAACTAAAAAGCTTATATCTCAGGCAATTTTTAACCGTTTTGGGCTCATTCGATTCAGAATTTAGTCCTTTATCGTGCTGGTTTAGAATCGGACTCGTCCGGTCCCTCGGATTACCGGGAAATCCGGATTTCTAGGGACATGTCCTGCATAGATTATACTGACCGTGGATTTCGATAGGTAATTAGCAATATGGGTATCAAACTTCTTGATATTTCATCAGCAGGTTGATTTTTATCGTTTTGGGTCCATCGGACGTGCAGATCCCTAAGTGGTCATTCTAGAACAGGTTCCTCGAGGGGTCATATGTGACCATGAACACTTTTCAAGGGAAGATCAACAATATGGGTATCGAACTTCTTGAAATTATTTCTAGCGTGTGTTCTTGATGCTTCTGGGTTCACCAGACAAGTTGACTCCGGAGAAGCCACTTCGGAACAGGTTCCCAGTGGGTCCAAGAATGGTCATAAACATGTTTCAATAGAACCTCAACAATATAGGTATCAAACTTCTTGAAATTTCCTCAGCAGTTTGTTTCTGATTATTTTTTGTGTTGACTTTAAAGTTTCCATTCCTGGACAGGTTCCCCGTAGGTTGTTAAGTGGCCATAAATACTTTTCAATAGATCCTTAGCATAATGGATATTATTCTTTATAAAATATAGTTGACCCGGCAGACGTTGTCCTGCATAGTAGGCGAAAATGCGCGTTGTGAAATGCTCATGCAAAATTTACAAACGAATCTAAATTCTAGTTTTCCACGATTTACTCAACCCTACTCATGATTTTCGTCTAAGAAAATACCATATAAACCCGTCGGAAACGATAACAAACATTCCTGCTGAAGGATTGAAGAAAATCCATCCAGCCGTTTTTGAGTTATGCGGATACGAACACAGACCATTTCATTTTTATTATATAAGATAAATAGAAAAACCCAACTTAATTCACCGAGTGGTGACACTGCCTTTCTCGCATTTAGCCAAGACACCAACCTTATATGGCGCTTACATAATTCGATTCCATTTTCTTAGTAACTTAAACGCAATGGTCGATCGTTATCAAATTCAATAGTGATCAACTCAGGTTTGTCCCCCGTCGAATGCAACTTGTTGCGAGAAAATCGGTTAAGAATTACTGTATGAAAAAGTGGCTAATGTTTTCGGTTTTCGTGTGCACACACACACACACACATACACACGGACAGACAGACATTTGTTCAGATCGACGAGCTGAGTCGATTGGTATATAACATCATGGGTCTCCGAGACTTCTATAAAAAGTTTGATTTTGGAGTGAAATGATAGCCTTTTGGTACAACTTTGTTGTACGAGAAAGGCAAAAATAGAAATCTGTAGTTTTTTGTAACCTGTGTTATAAGAACAAAATCATTGCGAGGACCACCCTTTGACCCCAGAAGGCAACTAAGTGGTCCACTATAAGGAGAAATTACCAGGTGTAGAAGATTATATTTTGAAGCTGCGATTTTTTATAAATCTAGACATTTGACATTTGAAAAGGGCGTAACAGCCAAAATTTATTCTTCCTGATTCCTCATCTACATACAAAGCTATATACAAGACAAGACAAGACGAAGAACGGAAAAGAATAAATTTTGACTGTTACGCCCTTTTCAAATGTCAAATGTCTAGATTTATAAAAAATCGCAGCTTCAAAATATAATCTTCTACACCTGGTCATTTCTTCTTATGGTGGACCACTTAGTTGCCTTCTGGGGTCAAAGGGTGGTCCTCGCAATGATTTTGCTCTTATCACACTGGTTACAAAAACCTGCAGCTTTATAATTTTTTTTATTTATATTTTATAAAGAATAATATCCATTATGCTAAGGATCTATTGAAAAGTATTTATGGCCACTTAACAACCTACTTAACAACCTGGCGTAATGCCAATTCTGGAAATCCGTCCTAGAAACTATTATTTGTTGTAATTGTGAGAGTAAAATCATTGCATGAACAACGCATTGACCACGATTGGTCATCAAGTTGCACTGAAGGTCCGGAACATCCGGAGTAAAGATAAATTCTTGAAAATCGTCCTAGGGGTATCATCGTCCTACAGTGATATGTTATGAGTGTGAGAGCAAAATTCCGCTAAATGGTCCTCCGGGAACTCCGTAACATTCAGAGAAAGGGCCAATTTAAAAATTTAATCCTTGTAAACCGTACTGTTTCATAAAATGATTTATACATCAAAATGAGAGCAATATAATTGCAAGAACCAAACGTTGACCCCGGGAGGCCGCTAAGTGGTGCTCCAGAGGCTCCGTAATAGCCGAAAAGGTAATCAATTTGTAGAAACTCGCCCTAGACAGCTGTGACTTTTTTTTTGTAGCAGTCTGCGATCAAAATCAATTCGAGGATCATTCATTGACACCGTGTGGTCATTGGGTGATAATATTATAAGACGAATATTTGGAATAAAATGTAAGAAAATGACGATTAATTCGGGAATTCCGGTATTTCAGGAGGACTTTTTGGTGGCCACTCGGGATCAATGAATGATATTCGCAATCTCGCGCTTATAATCATTGGGGCGTATTTGTATTGATCGATTTATCTTCGACGATGTTTTCTTCTTATCAATGTAGTGAATTGCGGTAGTTTGCCAAAGATTCATGGTTATAATGAAGGATGATTGCATCTTCCACCTGAAGCAAATATAAAATCGATGAAGAGAAATCGATCAATACAGTTACGCCCCTATGATTCTAAGCGTGAGCGAAGACTCTGCTTCTATACTGCTATTACAAACAATTTTCGAAAGTTTCTAGAACGAACTGCAATAATTGACAACTGCTCTGGATGTGCCTGCTCTTCTGGAGTACCATTTGGGGACCAGCCCTGGCATTAGTTTTGCTCTCACAACAAATGACGAATTTCAAGAATTGACCACTGCTCCGGATGATCCGGAGCTTCCCAAGGATAACTTATGTCGAATTCGTTTTTAAACCTGGGTCAGTGCCAACCCGAACCCTGAATAAATAAACATTTTTAGTTCCATCTGTCATTGGATCTGTTGGTGTGCGTAACATCGTGTTTGTTTTGATTCGAAACATATGATCCAGGACATCCATGCACATGATAAATAAATAAGTGCGTGAACTGATTTTTGCGGATAGTGGAATTTACTTTTGGGTGGATATAAATAGGGGAACTGCTTCTGTAATTCATCTTATGGCTCCGATATTCATTCCATCAAAAACAAAGCAATGGAAAGAAATTTGGATTGTTTATTATTTTTGTAATTTTTTTCAGCAGTGAGCACGCATGTTGACAAAAAGAAGCGACGAAATTGGTGCTGTATTTATTTGTTTCCCGATGAGATGATTATATGTTCAGTGAGATAGAGATCGGAACAGTTCACCTATTTAATTATATAATCCCGTGCACATTTTTATACCAAGAATTCCGTATAGAATTCATGCAAAAGAGATTTTCTATTCTACAGAAATTCATCTATTTCTACAAAAGTTTTTTTTTCGGAGAACACTCAGAAGCATGTAATAAACATTTTGCAGGAGTCGCTAATTTTTTTTCCTCGCTACCTCTCCTGATAAAGGTAGCCTCACACCTCGGGAAAATTTTCCGCCGGATTTTGGGCCCCGTGCATTTTCAATTTTCAAGAATTTCCCGGAGGAATTGCTCAAGGTACTTCCGGGGAAAGTTATGTACGAAACTTGTGGAGCAATTCCTGAAGGAAACTTCGAGTAAGTTCCTGTATTCCAGAAAGATTTCCTGAAGAAGTTATTGTAGGAATTTCCAAATTAATTCCTGGAGCAACTTCCAGAGAAAATCCTGGAACAGTATTCAAAGATATTCCTAGAAGAATTTCCAAAGGAATTCACCTCGAAAGGATCCCTCGGAAAAAATATGGAGGAATGCCTGGAAGATATCGCCAAAAATTCAAGAAAGAATTTTAGAAGTAATTTTTGGCAGAATTCCCGAAGACAATTCTGAAACGAACGAAAGAGTTTTTGGAAGAATTTCAATAGAAATTCTGCATAAGAAATAATTCTATTCGGTATTCCTCAAATATATCTTTCTGACAATTCTTAGCGGATTTTGTGAACGGGTTCAAGGGGAATTCCCAAACTACATAATTGCATCCACCGACCTAATTTAGGACACTATCAGTGAGGAAAGCCTGAATGAACTTATGAATACATAACTTCCCTAACAATTATATTTAAAACTGAATCTAGACAACAGTACCAGTTTAATTTAATTTGAAACTACAATAACAAATATCACAAAATTACCGGAAAAAAGATTTTCAACGCGCATTTTATTTTAATAAACAGACAGTTTCGATTCTCTCTTCTGCTTGTTTATTCCGCCCAGTCCCACCCACCCACGTGGTTTTGACAGTTGAAATACAGTTGTATTGGTGAACCCGGTGCGAAACCGTGAAACAACACAGTGCGAACCCGACAGCTTTGGGGTTGGAACTAGTGCGAACCTAGTTTGGATAACCTAGACCAGTTTGGATAACCTAGGATATCCCAAAACCATCTCACCGTGTCTACTGGTCTTCTGGAATATGTTTTGAATGTGGTTGAATACATATGCATGCTTCGAGTGACGAAAAAAGCTAGTGTCGTGGTTGTAGATCGCAAGTTCCGAACTCAAGGACAGTTTGGATGACCCAGGATTTCCTTAAACCATCTTACAAGGTCTCCTGATCTTTACGAATACGTTATGAACATAGTTGAATACGTATCCAAGCTTTGAATGGCGGAAAAATCTAGTTCCGTAGCTGTAGATCGCAAGTTTCGAGCTTAAGGTTGCTTTGGACGACCCAGAATACCCTAAAACCATCTGACCAAGTCTCTTGATCTTCGGGAATATGTTTATTGATATGGTTGAATTTATATCCAAACTTGAAGTGACAAAATTGATGATCTAGCAGTATCACATCCCAAAAAAAAATATTTTTCAACTTTTTTTGCAATTTCTCCGTTAGTAATCACAAAAACAAATGAAACATATCAATTTACTGGGTAACTCTGCTGAGGAAAATTTGGGCCTGGAAGGGTTGAGGTCTTCCAAAATGATCTTGAGTTAAGATCAAGGTATCTACCAGATGCACAATTACTAGGAAGTATTTTTGTCGAGCAATGCCTATTCGAATGCACAGCATTCAGAAGTTTAGAAATGTGAACAGAAGTCCCTTCAAAAATTGTCGAAAGGACCATCAAATTAACTTCTTCTTCTTCTTACCGATATTACATCCCCCATTGGAACATTGCCGTATCGCAGCTCAATTTCCATTTAGCACTTCCACAGCTATTAACTTCGAGATTTCTTCATTTTTGTATTCGTATATCATGAGGCTAGCACGACGATAGGAGACAATTTCCAACCCGAAATAAAGGAGTAAATAGCAAAATGAGATATGGACATGATTGATATAAGAGATAAAAGATCAGACGACAATATCAAAATTTTGCACTAAAATATCATGAGGAGATCAACTTATGCTATTTGTAAGAAGTAATCAATATCATGTGCCATTGGTTTGTTCTTATCCATTACATATCTTGATATTGAAATGATATTTCGGTGCAAATTTTTGATATTGTTGCCTGTTCTTTTATCTCTTATATCAATCAAGTCCATATCATGTTTTGTTATTCTGTTCATGGGTTCTGCCCGGGATGGATACATCATATTCAGGACTGGGTTGATCGATTAGATGACATGTTCTGAACTCCAGGACGTATTGGAGAACCTGAAATAGTTTTAAAGTAGAAACATTTATTCAATATTCGATACATGAGTATTGTTGGACATTTATCTCGGTTTAGGACATTTTGTTTGTAGACATATTTTCTGATGCACTCGAGGATATGGATTCCAGAATAGTTTGGACGGCCCAGAACATCCGTAAAAACATTCCAATGTCTTTTCAGTTATTTCTATGCTAGTTTTGGCAGAATATAATGAAAAACTCCAAATTTGTACGTCAAATATGCGTAAAAAAAGTCGTCCTGAAAGGGTTGAAACTAATAGCATCGTTGAGTACTTGCGAGTCTTACGCAGAGAACATTCTCAAAGGACTTTCGGTTCAAAAAGTTGGTACGGATCTACGAACAAAATTCACGTAAAAAATGTGTGAATTACTCGACTGGAGTTTTCTGCTAATTCATAAAACAATTCTCGCTTAACTTTTCAAAAGGTCCTAAGTAACATTTTTTTCATGAATTAATTTGAATAGCGCAATCAACAGAACAACATGAAAGCTTTTGATTGCAGTACTCAAATTAATTCATGAAAAAAATGTTACTTAGGACCTTTTGAAAAGTTAAGCGAGAATTGTTAATCATTCACATGATACTAAATAGAACTTTTAGTGATTAATATTTAATTTATTGAAATGAAGCATAAACTTGAATCCATAACTGATTCGGGGAGATGGCTCATTCGGGGTAATGGCGATCGGGGTAGGGGCCTTCGAGGGAATGGTATTAAGGGTAGTGTCGTAGAGTCTTTCATATCATGTACTTCGTCTTCGACGTGTTGATGACTACTCTGATTGCTTAGCTTCTTTTTTTCAGTTTGGCACAATTCAAAATTTTCGCTTTTGATGGCGGTACGGGAAGTACGGGAAACGATAAAAAGTTTCACCTAACAAATATTCAGATCAAAATTTATAATATTGATTTATCAAAAAACTCCATAAATTTCTCGATTTTTTTCAAATTTTTCTTGCTGAAACACACGAAATTAATTCATTTGTATCAACACATGCAGGAAGATCCGTGAAATTAGAAAATTTCTAAAAAATATATAGAAGTTAACTTTTTGAACTTTTTCCTACAACATCAAAACACAATTCCAAACATCATATTGAACTTATTTGTTGACATTAAATTTTACATTGAGATGATAATTTTGTGTTAATTATTAATTTATTCCAAAATTTGAAAAGTTCTCGCAATCGACAATGCGCCTTCTTTTCACACCTGAGAAGTCATCAATTTACAATACCAATCATTATCGTATGAGAATGATTCAGCACAACCCTGGCACAAACACCGCTAGGAGGATCAATCAGGGTTTTTAGCTATATAATAAATCCTAAAAATATGGCTTCTGGAATAGATCTTTAAAATATGGCGTTTAAAAATATACGAATAATGTTAACGATTTTCAGAAATATTTCCGAAAGATTTTTTTTTTATGAATATTTCTTTTGAAAAAATCGCATTGCTCCTTTAAATTATTAATATATAATTGGCACTAAGAACTGTCATGCCCAGAAGGGGTGTATCAGCAGCCATATCCAACGACGGAGGTACGAACTTTTAAAGCGCATACGAATAGCTCAACGTAGCTATCTGAAAACGAACAGAACGTTATCCCACAATGTTTTGGAAAACCTGCTTTTGGAGATTGAAAATATCGCAAACTTTCGCCCGCTAACCTGTAGCCCTGTTGACGATGTCCAGTCCAGGTCTCCAGTTAGCCTTGCGTGCAAAGGCGAAGGATTGGCAATCCGGAGATGGCGAGTTCGATTCTCGGTCCGGTCCAGGATGTTTTCGGGTGGGAAACATTCTCGACTCCTTGGGAATTGTGTATCCATTGAACTTGCCACACAAAGATACATATTAATGCTTTGGGGGCATAGAAAGTTTTCAATTAATAACTGTGGAAATGTTAAAAGACCACTAAGGGGCTGTCCATATACCACTTGGGCTGCTTAGAATCAGTTTTAGATACCGCCCTCTCCCAGCGTGTGGGAATATTCTCATATGAATTTTAAAAAATTAGACCGTGGACATTCGACTCCCTTTTAAACTGTCCACGTGGTATATGGGCAGCTCCTAAGCTGAAAAGCAGGCCAAGTTCCCCAGTTGGAATGCAGAGCCATAGAAGAAAATCTCAAATTTTCTATTGCGATAAGATCCTGGGTTCCCTTTGATGAATACTCCTGCTGTAAAACTACTGAGATCTATTTAAAAAAAAAAACAATTCTGGAAATAGAGGCTCCGAGATTATTATTATGTGAAGAATAAAAACTAGAGTAGAATAGAATAAAAACACATGTAAACAACCATTTCCATAACGCATAAATCTAGTTCATAATTTGGTTGATTACAAAAGAAGCTATGAATAAATTACAACTTTTTGCAGTAGCTGCGAGGAATTTTCATTCGACCCTTGTACAATTATTTGTAATTGTCAAATTGCATGTTGTTCTGTAAATCCAATTCTCATTCCACCTTCTCCATCCTGGGACGCGGTTTGCAGGGTTCGCAATAGATAGATTCTGCGCCACCAATCGTTGCTAAAACGCAATCAGCAAGAGCAGCTTTCCAACGCCCGTTTGCAACCAAATATTTACATAAAGAATTATTATTTAACTCGTTTATGCCCCGGTTCGAGGCGGAACTCATTAACGCTCTCGGTAGCTGCGCTGCAAGCTGCGGAGCGCGAATTTAAAAATTATCGCACATTTTTCGCCTGCCCTTGCGGTTTTCTTCCATCGCAACAACCCTGGTGGGCGAATGCTTTTCCCATCCAAGCGACCGAATAGGTACACGTGCAGTCACAGGGGTTTATCGTAGGAAGACGGGTCGCGGTCGACGTCGTCGATGTAGACCGCGGCGGAGGCAGAGGTTGGCTTGGTGGTTCGAAAAGTCAGAAAGCCGCAACCCGCAACATCCTTCGCGAAAAAAAAACGAACTAAAGAATAAACAAAGGCAGTAACAACAAGAACAAAAACAAGCAACCAGGCCACATTATGGAGAGCGCTAAGAGTTCATGCCCTCGCTGTAACAGAAGGCTTATCTTCTTTTTTTGCAGCGAATGAAATAACATGAAAAACAAACAGGGAATCCCTTTCTTAGCGCGCGACGCGCGGTGAATCTCAGTACAAAGTGAGGGGATTCTATAAAGAAACGTGACAATACTTGGCCAGGCTGTGTGACAAGCCAGGAAGCGTATGATTTACTAATTTCGGCATTTCTTTCTTCCTTCTGTTGCAGTGTGCCGTGCCAAGGCATGTTGGGGCCCACCGCCAATGGCCGTTTAATGGGACCAGGAGCCATCGGTTTGCCCGGATCGGTACACCATCGGAACCTGTGGCCATCGGCCGCGGCGGCAGCTATTGCAGCAAGTTCCAGCAGCACAGCCAGCAGCAGCAGCAGTAGCCGTTCGTTCGAGTTTCAGACCAGCAATGGCGAAGGTAAGTCAAGTGGAACCGTTGGATTGATTGGGTGACTTTGGGTCAAAATTGGAACAGGCCTTATCGGTTGGTTCCATAAAACAAACCGGGTTCTCAAACGAGTGTTACAACTTTTAAACTAAACTTGACATCACTTTTATCCAGTGCTACACGCTGTAATGCCGACCTGTCAAACAGGGGTGTGAATTTTCACACTCCGCCCCTCATGTTGGCGGTAGATAGTTGATTTGCCCATCAGAACGTATGAAAACGAAACCAAAAATAATGCATAAGATTCCACGGGTATGGAACGCACAAAAGCACCTTCTCTGCGAGGGCACTTAAAAATTGTTCAGCATAAACCTCTTAAAGTCGCGAAGCTCAAATGAGAGAACTAAACTCACACTTGGCCGAAGCGCTCCGTTCGGAGCATATTTGAACAACTTTTATGGTACTTTAAAAAAGCATTTATCATTCTCTCGGCCTGTTCGGCTCTACATCTGCTCGTTACTGTCTGGTTGCGCCATACCTTCTATTGCGGAAGGGGCGCCGTTGCCGCCGCCGTTGAGTGTAATCTTGAAAATGGATTTCCGATTCCTCAATTTTCGAGCATTCAATAAAATCGCTTTTTAAAAAATCATCCGTCTGACTACACACACCTCCCTTGCGCCGTTGTTCGAAACACCACCGGTCCCGGTCTGACACGTTGAATGACGTTTATTGCCTTTCGTTCGCTGCTTATCGCACAATTACATATGTGCAGGCGCACAGCACTATCACAATAGATGGAGCTCTCAGAGTGTGTCAAGAACTCGGTTCCACTCATCATTTTCGTCTGATTGCTTTCCGGAGTACTGCTTGAATGCTGTGCCACGAATTCGGAGAGGAGATAATCATCGCATCTCGTTTGGTGACCAAGCAGATTTCCATTCAATAAGGCAAATTTGTAGGTACGAAGGCTCTTGTCTCACGACGATGTCGTTCTCGTGATTTTCTCTATCTCCGAATTTCATTCCGATTGATGAACTGGTCGTGGGTCTGCATTTGAATGAGTTTATATTTCTTCAAACACGTTTGAGCGAAAATATCGACTTCTTTTGTTCTCCAGCGAATTCAAGGTCCTGTGCTTGGCAATTTTCGCCAAAAAACATTCTGCTTGTTAAACCCTAAAAAGGCCATTCAAAAGCGATGGGATGACGATGGACGGTCATAAATCAAATTGCTCAAAATATATTAGAGTGTGAGACCAATAGCGTTACAGAGAGGGGGGGATTGGAGTGATCGAATGAGTAAGCAGGAAAAACGAACAAGCGATGAGGCTCATTCTTCTTGATTATATTCCAGCTGTGAAAATTGATTACCGTACTCATTCTCCGGAGCTGGCATCGTTCGTCGTTGATTTTAAATGATGTCGCTTTTGGCCGACCTAGTTGGGTTTCTGCAGGACGGATGGACAGTCCAATAGAGACCACCGATCAGTCACTTGACGGAGCGCGAAATATTAACTAAACAGTTTTGGTGCGGTTCACTGGAATTCCATGATGCCATCAGGTTGGTACGTAAATGAGCTCGGCGGCTCTAATGATGCGTGTCCTTCCGGCTCGAATGGAGCTTTTCGATGGTCGGTTGATCTTTGGGGTGTTGCGATGTGGCAAACGCGAATGGCAAATGTACTTTTAATATATATTTATGAAGTACCTTGAACATAAAACTGTGATAAACGTCCATCAATAACTTGATGTATTGGGCAAAAAATACCATGATTAAAAACAAAGAATTCAAAGTAGATTCCTCCGGATTTCCGTAGGGAAATTGCTTCGGATTTCCGTAGGGAAATTCCTTCGGATTTCCGTAGGGAAATTCCTTCGGATTTCCGTAGGGAAATTCCTTCGGATTTCCGTAGGGAAATTCCTCCGGATTTGCGTAAGGAAATTTCTTCGGATCTCCGTAGGGGAATTCCTCCGGATTTCCGTAGGGAAATTCCTTCGAACTTCCGTAGGGAAATTCCTTTGGATTTGCGTAGGGAAATTCCTAAGGATTTGCGTAAGGAAATTCCTTCGGATTTCCGTAGGGGAATTCCTTCGGATTTCCGTAGGGAAATTCCTCCGGATTTGCGTAAGGAAATTTCTTCGGATCTCCGTAGGGGAATTCCTCCGGATTTCCGTAGGGAAATTCCTTCGAACTTCCGTAGGGAAATTCCTTTGGATTTGCGTAGGGAAATTCCTAAGGATTTGCGTAAGGAAATTCCTTCGGATTTCCGTAGGGGAATTCCTCCGGATTTCCGTAGGGAAATTCCTTCAAATTTCCTTGCGTAGGGAAATTCCTTCAAATTTCCATAGGGAACTTTTTTCAAATTTCCATAGGAAAATTCCTTCAGATTTCCGTAGGGAAATTCCTTCAGATTTCCGTAGAGAAATTCCTTTGGATTTCCGTAGGAAAATTCCTTCGGATTTCCGTAGGGAAATTCCTTCGGATTTCCGTAGGGAAATTCCTTCGGATTTCCGAGGGGAAATTCCTTCGGATTTCCGAGGGGAAATTCCTTCGGATTTCCGAGGGGAAATTCCTTCGGATTTCCGAGGGGAAATTCCTTCGGATTTCCGAGGGAAATTTCTTCGATTTCCGAAATTCCTTCGATTTCGAGGGAAATTCCTTCGATTTCGAGGGAAATTCCTTCGATTTCGAGGGAAATTCCTTCGATTTCGAGGGAAATTCCTTCGATTTCGAGGGAAATTCCTTCGATTTCCGAGGGAAATTCCTTCGATTTCGAGGGAAATTCTTCGATTTGAGGGAAATTCCTTCGGATTTCGAGGAAAATTCCTTCGATTTCCAGAGGGAAATTCCTTCGGATTTCCAGAGGGAAATTCCTTCGGATTTCCAGAGGGAAATTCCTTCGGATTTCCAGAGGGAAATTCCTTCGGATTTCCAGAGGGAAATTCCTTCGGATTTCCAGAGGGAAATTCCTTCGGATTTCCAGAGGGAAATTCCTTCGGATTTCCAGAGGGAAATTCCTTCGGATTTCCAGAGGGAAATTCCTTCGGATTTCCAGAGGGAAATTCCTTCGGATTTCCAGAGGGAAATTCCTTCGGATTTCCAGAGGGAAATTCCTTCGGATTTCCAGAGGGAAATTCCTTCGGATTTCCAGAGGGAAATTCCTTCGGATTTCCAGAGGGAAATTCCTTCGGATTTCCAGAGGGAAATTCCTTCGGATTTCCAAAGGGGAATTCCTTCGGATTTCCAAAGGGGAATTCCTTCTAATTTCCGAGCGGAAATGCCTTCGATTTCGAGGGAAATTCCTTCGATTTCGAGGGAAATTCCTTCGATTTCGAGGGAAATTCCTTCGGATTTCGAGGGAAATTCCTTCGATTTCGAGGGAAATTCCTTCGGATTTCGAGGGAAATTCCTTCGATTTCGAGGGAAATTCCTTCGATTTCGAGGGAAATTCCTTCGATTTCCGAGGGAAATTCCTTCGATTTCGAGGGAAATTCCTTCGGATTTCGAGGGAAATTCTTCGATTTCCGAGGGAAATTCCTTCGATTTCCGTAGGAAATTCCTTCGATTTCCGTAGGGAAATTCTTTCGATTTCCATAGGGAAATTCCTTCGATTTCCGTAGGAAATTCCTTCGATTTCCGTAGGAAATTCCTTCGATTTCCGTAGGAAATTCCTTCGATTTCCGAAGGGAAATTCCTTCGAATTTCCGAAGGGAAATTCTTTCCAATTTCCGAAGGGAAATTCCTTCGATTTTCCGTAGAGAAATTCCTTCGAATTTCCGTAGGAAAATTCCTTCGGATTTCCGTAGGGAAATTCCTTCGGATTTCCGTAGGGAAATTCCTTCGGATTTCCGTAGGGAAATTCCTTCGGATTTCCGTAGGGAAATTCCTTCGGATTTCCGTAGGGAAATTCCTTCGGATTTCCGTAGGGAAATTCTTTCAGATTTCCGTAGAGAAATTCCTTTAGTTCTTTAAAATTTCCATAGGGAAATTCCTTCAGATTTCCGTAGGGAAATTCCTTCGGATTTCCGTAGGGAAATTCCTTCAGATTTCCGTAGAGAAATTTCTTTGGATTTCCGTAGGAAAATTCCTTCGGATTTCCGTAGGGAAATTCCTTCGGATTTCCGAGGGGAAATTCCTTCGGATTTCCGAGGGGAAATTCCTTCGGATTTCCGTATGGAAATTCCTTCGGATTTCCGTAGGGAAATTCCTTCGGATTTCCGTAGGGAAACTCCTTCGGATTTCCGTAGGGAAATTCCTTCGGATTTCCGTGGGGAAATTCCTTCGGATTTCCGCGGGGAAATTCCTTCGGATTTCCGCGGGGAAATTCCTTCGGATTTCCGCGGGGAAATTCCTTCGGATTTCCGTGGGGAAATTCCTTCGGGTTTCCAAAGGAAACTCCTTCGGATTTCCGTAGGAAATTCCTTCGATTTCCGTAGGGAAATTCCTTCGATTTCCGTAGGGAAATTCCTTCGATTTCCGTAGGAAATTCCTTCGATTTCCGTAGGGAAATTCCTTCGATTTCCGTAGGGAAATTCCTTCGATTTCCGTAGGAAATTCCTTCGATTTCCGTAGGAAATTCCTTCGATTTCCGTAGGGAAATTCCTTCGATTTCCGTAGGGAAATTCCTTCGATTTCCGTAGGGAAATTCCTTCGATTTCCGTAGGAAATTCCTTCGATTTCCGTAGGAAATTCCTTCGATTTCCGTAGGGAAATTCCTTCGATTTCCGTAGGGAAATTCCTTCGATTTCCGTAGGGAAATTCCTTCGATTTCCGTAGGGAAATTCCTTCGATTTCCGTGAAATTCCTTCAGTTTCCGTAGGAAATTCCTTCGGATTTCCGTAGGGAAATTCCTTCGATTTTCGTAGGAAATTCCTTCGGATTTCCGCAGGGAAATTCCTTCGGATTTCCGCAGGGAAATTCCTTCGGATTTCCGCAGGGAAATTCCTTCGGATTTCCGCAGGGAAATTCCTTCGGATTTCCGCAGGGAAATTCCTTCGGATTTCCGCAGGGAAATTCCTTCGGATTTCCGCAGGGAAATTCCTTCGGATTTCCGCAGGGAAATTCCTTCGGATTTCCGCAGGGAAATTCCTTCGGATTTCCGTAGGAAATTCCTTCGATTTCCGTAGGGAAATTCCTTCGATTTCCGTAGGGAAATTCCTTCGATTTCCGTAGGAAATTCCTTCGATTTCCGTAGGGAAATTCCTTCGGATTTCCGTAGGGAAATTCCTTCGGATTTCCGTAGGGAAATTCCTTCGGATTTCCGTAGGGAAATTCCTTCGGATTTCCGTAGGGAAATTCCTTCGGATTTCCGTAGGAAAATTCCTTCAGATTTCCGCAGGGAAATTCCTTCGGATTTCCGTAGGGAAATTCCTTCGGATTTCCGTAGGGAAATTCCTTCGGATTTCCGTAGGGAAATTCCTTCGGATTTCCGTAGGGAAATTCCTTCAGATTTCCCTAGGGAAATTCCTACGGATTTGCGTAGGGAAATTCCTTCGGATTTGCGTAGGGAAATTCCTTCGAACTTCCGTAGGGAAATTCCTTCGAACTTCCGTAGGGAAATTCCTTCGAACTTCCG
The DNA here is from genome assembly GCF_024139115.2 of Armigeres subalbatus. Taxonomy (NCBI): domain Eukaryota; kingdom Metazoa; phylum Arthropoda; class Insecta; order Diptera; family Culicidae; genus Armigeres; species Armigeres subalbatus. The sequence continues at coordinate 99,728,541 of NC_085141.1, forward strand.
TAGGGAGATTCCTTCGAACTTCCGTAGGGAAATTCCTTTGGATTTGCGTAGGGAAATTCCTTCGGATTTCCGTAGGGGAATTCCTCCGGATTTCCGTAGGGAAATTCCTTCAAATTTCTATAGGGAAATTCCTTCAAATTTCCAAAGAGAACTTTTTTCAAATTTCCATAGGGAAATTCCTTCAGATTTCCGTAGGGAAATTCCTTCGGATTTCCGTAGGGAAATTTTTTCAGATTTCCGTAGAGAAATTCCTTTGGATTTCCGTAGGATAATTCCTTCGGATTTCCGTAGGGAAATTCCTTCGGATTTCCGTAGGGAAATTCCTTCGGATTTCCGAGGGGAAATTCCTTCGGATTTCCGTAGGGAAATTTCTTCGGGTTTCCGTAGGGAAATTTCTTCGGATTTCCGAGGGGAAATTCCTTCGGATTTCCGAGGGGAAATTCCTTCGGATTTCCGAGGGGAAATTCCTTCGGATTTCCGAGGGGAAATTCCTTCGGTTTTCCGAGGGGAAATTCCTTCAGATTTCCGTAGGGAAATTCCTTCAAATTTTCATAGGGAAATTCCTTTAGATTTCCGAAAGGAAATTCCTTCAAAAGAATAGACTAAGAATTTGTGAAATAATCAATGTGTATGATGCATGTATGCATTGAAATATTAATTAAAACAGAATGTGCAAAACATTAACAATGCAAACCGAATCGCCGTATCTATAAGTGCTCCCATATGATTTTATACACTTCCTGTAGTCCTATAAATAATAGCACTCATCAGTCACCCTCCATTTAGAAGACGCACAATCTACGAAGTATGGATTTTTTCCTAAAATTACTTCGTACCTCTAATTCGCCCATTGACCAGGAGAAAACTCAATAATAGAATCCATTGTAAACGAAAAATAGGGAAAAAAAAACATAAATGAATTCTATGATTGATCACGTAGTAATTCGAATTTAATTTTTCTCCAGAACGTAAGTACTTATGCTTTCTGGTGCCGTTTTCTACCGCATGGCGAGTTCTGCTGCCATAGCTGATGGGGGATCATTTTTTCCGACAAGTCATGCTCAAATGAAGACCGGTAGTTGGATGGTGGCAGTAGTCATGATGGCACGGCCACAGACAACCAGATCTAATCAAAAATATCAGGGTGAATGAATAAAATAACGGATTTGAAGAAAACAAACTTGTCGTTTTTTTTATCAATCTATAAATTCGATAATATATTTTCAAATCAAATGGTTGATAAACATGATAAACTAAAAGTTTGCTAATAAGAACCAATGGATTATTTTGTTCTAATGTCATACGTTCAGTGTGCTTTGCTATTATTAATTTGAATTAAAGCAATGGTCACGATTTCTCGACAACCCATCTTTCGTGAACATCAAACACGTAGTTTATTTACTATCAAGTATTCCGTACTTTAATCTGTGCTGCACACAGTCCCGGTTGCAGAACGAATCTTACATCGGGTTCACCCAGGATTGATGCCCCATCATTTGGGCGAGTAATCACCTTCGGCATGGTCCCAAGCACGTAGCAGCCAGCCAGTGCAGTGTGAGCGATAACGACTTCCCCGTCTCTCGGTCGTCTTGCTTCTTGCCTGGCTGTGACTCTCCGATCCGATGCTGTGTCCGTCGATCGTCCAGAAAAGAAACTTTGCGTAGGCTTGGGAATAGGATCGGATAGGGTGAGTGGAGAAAATGAATTTATTTCTTTCACCCTCCGGGACTTGGTCGTCGTCATCACCCCGACAACGACGACGACGACGGGACATCAAAGGACGCCAGACGATTATTGTCATAAAAATAAGACCTTTTCGCACTTCGCCTATGTGCAGTACGCAGCCAGTCATCTCTACGGACGAAGCGAAACCACATTTCCTGCTAAGATTTGCTATTTTGGTCGGTCGGATGTCGCTATGCAAGGGGGAGGAGTGATTCTTATGAGTTTCCAGTCGATGATAGTGCTGCAAACGATAACTCATTCTTTTGTGGTTTCCGGACTGGGAATACTGCTGACCGTGTACATATGCAAGGTTGGTCCTCCAGATAACCAAGGGCTCCGTCAAGGCCCAGCGGCGATTCATTTCCGGTGCAAAAAAAATGAGTTTCTGCCGAGGAATTGATTGTTTCATTGATTGCTGGGCAGCTCTTATCGTTCTGCCCACTTATCTGTCACACTCACTGGTCGATTCAATTTGGGTCGAGCAAATAAATGTACTTATGGGGAAAAATCGAACAGTCATCGAATTTTATTAATGGTTCTTCTAAGGAGGCTCCGTTTGTAGTAATCAATTTATCCCCTCGGCAAGTCATGGCAAGGTTCCGTTTGGACGACTTGCATCCATCGTTTCGGCTCAGACAAAAAAAAATGTGATGATGACTGCAACGATAATTTATATTATGTGTATGCGGTTTCTTTTCCGGTTAAAATTGACTTTTAATTGACGTGAAATTAAACCAGTGGTAACACAAGAATTCACCTCCAGTAAAACAATAACAATAGCGACCAATCAAATATAAGAGAAAACGATAAAACCAATAAATACGCTTCCTCTGATGAACGAGACATCCTTGTTCGGAAACAATGCCAAAGTGCAATAAATAATTCGAAAAAAATATAAAAAAATGTATACAGCAAAAAAAAATCGACAATTTAAGTGAGCCTCATTTGGAAAACAGTGGCATATCAAATTGCATTTTCGTCAATATCAAATTAATTATGGCATCTTTTATGCCCTCGTTTTCCGCCAATCAGATTACACACGTGAAAGCGCATTTTTTTAGGTAAAATTCGATGGCGTCCGAGAATGAAATAAAAATTAAACCTGATAGAAAACATAAAACTGTGGGATGTTCGCTGTCAGCATGGGGTTAATTGTAATTAATTCGAACAATTAACTAGCCACGTGTGTTTGTTCGAGAGGAGCATGTGAAGAAGCCTCCGAAAGTATCAATTTCAGCGGGAAACATTGATTAATTGTAACCCGCGCGCGGTGCAGTTGCTCACGCCTATCGCTCATCTGTCAGAAGTGTTCGTTTATCTGTCGTGTCCGTGTGCGATGAGGGGGGGGGGGGAATGTTTGTTCCCATGCGAGTCGCTTCGCCGCACCGTAGTCTATTCCCGCGCTATCTAAATTTAACCACGATCGATCGAACCGCCGTCAAAATAAACCCAAACAGGAAGCCCTCGGTTGGACGTTCATATGCGTGGGGGCGTTTGACTCGGAAGCGAGGAGGTAAACATCAGTCGATTGGGACCGATTAATTGAATATTTTCCAACTGCTGGAAGGTAAACATTCATCTCGCCAGCATGCTGCTGAGTGTTGAATAATTCTCTTTGAAGTTGCTTGTTTTGCACTGCCGACGGCAGTCGAGCGATATATCGTTTATCTGTCACAAAGCAAACTATATACGGCAATCGATACACAAGACGGGTTAGGCAGTACTAGAATACATATTTCTCGCGCTCTTAATTGTTGTAATTAATTAAATATGCAATTAAGCCGCGATATTAAACAGAAGCTTCAACGAATTTCTATTCGTTTTGTTTTCCCTCTGCCTTCTACCAGTCAGCCGTATTGCTTGGGTTTCAATTTGAAGAAGAATATGGAACAAATACGGGGAAGTCTCTTCTGACACTCCACACAATTCGAGCTGTGAAACATATGTTCTCTTCGTACTTCATAGGCGTTTTGTTGTAGCTTGTACCGTTTCTTCCTCCACCCCCATTAGTGCCGCATCCGCAACAGTCTGACACGACTGTTTTCGAAATACATTCGTGTTCCAGTCTAATTCCAAATTTCATCATTCTGCCTTCACACATGACCGATCCAATGTGAAACGTACAGCGGCATCAGCAACGCCGTCCCTATCATTCCGTCTTTCCTTTCTGGGTGTGAGAAAATAACACTCGGGTCGACTTAAACACCAACACAGATGATCCACCGAAATCTCAAACCCTGCTAACTAGAATGTACTCAATGTGTCCCATCTTCTGACCGGCGGTCCCGGCTCGTTATTCATCGTGCAGTAATTCGTATTTGTCCACTTGCAAATCCCTTTCCCAAACATCTGACATAATTGCTCGCCCAAGTAGTCAAGGCAACACAGCAGCGCCATTCATTAATTAGCGGCATAAGTCGTACGAGAGCCGTTTTGCGTCACTCCGTCACTCCAGTCCTAGTGGCCGTAGTCGGAGTTGCCAAGGCAACTTATCGTTTACCTGTCAAAAATTTGCATCGTTGACGGGATTTCAAATGCATTGCCATTAGATTGGCATTGGCACCCTGCTGATGTCACCCTTAGAGCTTCATTGGACGGAATTATTGCGCGCGTTGGCAAAGGTTGGCTAATCCCACTTCGATGTGGATTTTCGTTTGGGTTTTTTTCTCGATTCCATATCGAATTAAATGTATGGAGAAACGGACGAACCATAAGCCCCACAAGCTGTTCCTAAATAAATAATGCGAAACGCCGACGAGGAGTATGTCCCTTCAAACTGTTCCGTCGATATGCAAACGCTTGCGGAAACGATGCTTTATTGAGGTGTCGCAAATTTATGCTGCATGGGCAATTTGGTGACCACCCGAACGCGTTGGGTGTATTTGAAATTCGAATGTTGGGGACGCTTTTAGGTTTTTTGTTGCTTATGGCGACAAAACGGTGAAGCGTATTAAGGACGAGATCTACTTTTTATGAAACTTGTTTGTTTCTCCGAAGGACGTAGTGCGGTTCTGATTTATGTTAGGTTTGAAATAAATCCTTTCGTGCGAATGCGAGGTTGGCGAAGTGCAGCCATGGACCGAACAGAATAGAGAGCACTTCACCGATGTAATATAGAGCACTTTATTTCACCGATATTGCATGATTTCTAGTCATACAAATGGTATGAATTTTGGACCGCCATCTTTGATTTTAAAATGACGTCTGGCATCAATTTTCGAGTCCAAGCCCTATTATTTAAAACCCTAAAGCCCTAAATTTAAAAATATAATTTATATTCCATTATTTCTGGTAAAAAAAATTGGAAAAAAGTTTAAGTTTGGATCCGTTATCTTGAATTCCAAAATGGCAATTTGCTAGAGCTCTTCAAGTTCAATCAATATACACCCATATTGCATGGTTTATGACTAATGACTGACTGATGATTAATTTCTGACGGAACTTCCAAAGGAATTTCTGACGAACTTCCGGAGGAATTCCTGACGGAACTTCCGGAGAATTTTCTGACGGAACTTCCAGAGCAATTTCTGATCGAACTTCCGGAGGAATTCCTGACGAAACTTCCAAAGGACTTCCTGGCGGAACTTTCATAGGAATTTCTGGCAGAAGGGATTCCTGACGGAACTTCCAGAAGGATTCGTGACGGAACTTCCGGAGAGATTCCTGACGGAACTTCCGGAGAGATTCCTAGCGGAACTTCCGGGAGATTCCTGACGGAACTTCCGGAGAGATTCCTGACGGAACTTCCGGAGGAATTCCTGACGGAACTTCCAAGGCGAATCCAGATAAATTTCCGGAGGGATTCCTGACAGAACTTCCGAAGGGATTCCTGACGGAACTTCCGGAGGGATTCCTGACGGAACTTTCGGAGGAATTCCTGACGGAACTTCCGGAGGAATTCCTTACGGAACTTCCGGAGGAATTCCTGACGGAACTTCCGGAGGAATTCCTGACGGAACTTCCGGAGGAATTCCTGAGGAATCCCTTACGGAACTTCCGGAGGAATTCCTAACGGAACTTCCGAAAGAATTCCTGACGGAACTTCCGGAGGAATTTCTGACGGAACGTCCGGAGGAATTCCTCACGGAACTTCCGGAGGAATTCCTCACGGAACTTCCGGAGGAATTCCTGACGGAACTTCCGGAGGAATTCCTGACGGAACTTCCGCAGGAATTCCTGACAGAACTTCCGAAGGAATTCCTGACAGAACTTCCGGAGGAATTCCTGACAGAACTTCCGGAGGAATTCCTGACGGAACTTCCGGAGGAATTCCTGACGGAACTTCCGGAGGGATTCCTGACGGAACTTCCGGAGGGATTCCTGACGGAACTTCCGGAGGGATTCCTGATGGAACTTCCAGAGGAATTCCTGACGGAATTTCCGGAGGAATTCCTGATGGAACTTCCGGAGGAATTCCTGACGGAATTTCCGGAGGAATTCCTGACGGAATTTCCGGAGGAATTCCTGACGGAACTCTCGGAAGAATTCCTGACGGAACTCTCGGAGGAATTCCTGACGGAACTTCCGGAGGAATTCCTGGCGGAACTTCCGGAGGAATTCCTGGCGGAACTTCGGGAGGAATACCTGGCGGAACTTCCGGAGGAATTCCTGGCGGAACTTCTGGAGGAATTCCTGGCTGAACTTCCGGAGGAATTCCTGGCGAAACTTCCGGAGGAACTCCTGGCGGAACTTCCGGAGGAATTCCTGGCTGAACTTCCGGAGGAATTCCTGGCGAAACTTCCGGAGGAACTCCTGGCGGAACTTCCGGAGGAATTCCTGGCGGAACTTCCGGAGGAATTCCTGGCGGAACTTCCGGAGGAATTCCTGGCGGAACTTCCGGAGGAATTCCTGGCGGAACTTCCGGAGGAATTCCTGGCGGAACTTCCGGAGGAATTCCTAGCGGAACTTCCGGAGGAATTCCTGGCGGAACTTCCGGAGGAATTCCTGGCGGAACTTCCGGAGGAATTTCTGACGGAACTTCCGGAGGAATTCCTGACGGAACTTTTGGAGAAATTCCTGACGGAACTTCCGGAGGAATTCCTGGCGGAACTTCCGGAGGAATTCCTGACGGAATTTCCGGAGGAATTCCTGACGGAACTTCCGGAGGGATTCCTGACGGAACTACCGGAGGGATTCCTGATGGAACTTCCAGAGGAATTCCTGACGGAATTTCCGGAGGAATTCCTGATGGAACTTCCGGAGGAATTTCTCACGGAACTTCCGGAGGAATTTCTCACGGAACATCCGGAGGAATTCCTGACGGAACTTCCGGAGGAATTCCTGACGGAACTTCCGGAGGAATTCTTGACAGAACTTGCGGAGGAATTCCTGACGGAACTTCCGAAGGAATTCCTGACGGAACTTCCGGAGGAATTCCTGACAGAACTTCCGGAGGATTTCCTAACTGAACTTCCAGAGGAATTCCTAACGGAACTTCCGGAGGAATTCCTGACGGAACTTCCGGAGGAATTCCTATCGGAGCTTCCCGAGGAATTCCTAATGGAACTTCCGGAGGAATTCCTAACGGAACTTCCGGAGAAATTCCTGACGGAACTTCCGGATGAACTCCTGACGGAACTTCCGGAAGAATTCCTGACGGAACTTCCGGAAGAATTCCTGACAGAACTTCCGGAGGAATTCCTGACGGAACTTCCGAGGGAATTCTTGACGGAACTTCCGGAGGAATTATTATTATTATTATTGTCTTTATTAAGGGGGTTTTCAGCCCTTGGCTGGCTCACCTCTAGTATCAGAGAGCCCGGAGGAATTCCTGACGGAGCTTCCGGAGGAATTCGTGACGGAATTTCCGGAGGAATTCGTGACGGAACTTCCGGAGGAATTCGTAACGGAACTTCCGGAGGAATTCCTGATGGAACTTCCAGAGGAATTCCTGAAGGAATTTCCGGAGGAATTTCTGATGGAACTTTCGGAGGAATTTCTCACGGAACATCCGGAGGAATTCCTGACGGAACATCCGAAGGAATTCCTGACAGAACTTCCGGAGGAATTCCTAACGGAACTTCCGGAGGAATTTCTAACGGAACTTCCGGAGGAATTCCTAACGGAACTTCCGGAGGAAGTCCTAACGGAACTTCCGGAGGAATTCCTAACGGAACTTCCGGAGGAGTTCCTAACGGAACTTCCGGAGAAATTCCTGACGGAACTTCCGGAGGAATTCCTGACGGAACTTCCGGAGGAATTCCTGACAGAACTTCCGGAGGAATTCCTGACGGAACTTCCGAGGGAATTCTTGACGGAACTTCCGGAGGAATTATTATTATTATTATTGTCTTCCTGACGGAACTTCCGAGGGAATTCGTAACGGAACTTCCGGAGGAATTCCTGATGGAACTTTCGGAGGAATTCCTGACGGAACTTCCAGAGGAACTTCCGGAGGATTTCCTGACGGAACTTCCGGAGGAATTCCTGACACAACTTCCGGAGGAAGTCCTGACAGAACTTCCGGAGGAATTCCTGATGGAACATCCGGGGGAATTGCTGACGGAACTTCCGGAGCAATTATTATTATTATTATCGTCTTTATTAAAGAGGTTTCCAGCCCTTGGCTGGCTCACCTCTAGTATCAGAGAGCCCAGAGGAATTCCTGACGGATTTTCCGCAGGAATTCCTGACGGAACTTCCGGAGGAATTTGTGACGGAACTTCCGGAGGATTTCCTGACGGAACTTCCGGAGGAATTCCTGACGGAACCTCCGGAGGAATTCCTGACGAAACTTCCGGAGGAATTCCTGACGGAACTTTCGGAGGAATTCCTGACGGAACTTCTTGGAGGAATTCCTGACGGAACTTCCTGGAGGAATTCCTGACGGAACTTCTGGAGGAATTCCTGACGGAACTTCCGGCGGAATTCCTGATAGGACTTTCGAATGAATTCTTGGCGGAGCTTCCGGAGGAATTTCAAGCGTACCATCCGAAGGAATTTCAAGCGAACCTTTCGGTAGAATTCCTGGTGGAACTCCTCTACGAATTCCTTGGAATTCTCCGTTTCCTTTTTTTAATTTTTTTTCTGGACGAATGACCGCCATCTTGAATTTTGGTCCGCCATCTTGGATTTTAAAATGGCTTCGAAAATTGATTTTTGAGGCCCACTCGCCAAACTCTATATTGTACGGTTTCTGATAAAAAATTGGATCAAATGATCGCCATCATCTTGGATTTTGGTTGGCCATTTTGGATTTCAAAAAAGCGTCAGACATCAATTTTCAAGTTCCACTTTTCAAAGCTTACATGATTGTCTTTATAAGAGAGATTCCCAGCACTTCGATTTGACCCACGATACTGGTCGAAAAATTGGTTCAATTGGTCGTGAATTCTGTTCTGCCATCTACTCATCAAACTTGATCGATATTGCATTGTTTCTGATAAAAAATGGTATAGATGTTCGCCATATTGAACTTAGGTTCTTTATCTTAGTAAAACGGCGGCGTCAAATATCGATTCTCGATTTATTGTTATATTTTCATAAATACATTGAAAATAAATCAAAAGTAACAACAAATTATTACAATAACTTAACAGGAAACAAATATGATAAAGAATAAAGTTAATTAAAAAGAATTAAAGCTGACTATTTTTTTTTGTCGATTTAAAACTCGTCAATGAAAATTTAATTTAGTCTGATTTCGTTTGGTAAAATTTAATAAAACGCTTTCAATTACTTCGTCGATCCAGCACAGACAAACGGATTAAACATTCTCACGATCTATAACCATTAAAATTTCTCGATGGCCATTTCCCATCCTCCGTCCACTACCAGCTATAATAGTGACAATTACCGTAAAATAAATAATAAATGCTGTCATACTGCGGTCGTTTGCTGAGTTCCGACCCGAACAGAGAACCAGAAATTGACGAAGAAAAAACAACAACAACCAAGAAAGCCGATGCAACGATGCACCCCAATGCAGTCGATTGGGAGCGAACGTTCATCATTTTCGTTGCAGCAGCACGCGGCTGTGTTTGCACTGCACCCGATGGCGGCGGTGGTCCGACTGTGGAAGAATAAAATAAACATTATTCTAATTTTATTAACAGTTTAAAACAATCGAGTGAGTGTCGATGTCTTCTTCCATTTCGTTGTTTTATGGCTTCGGCTCGACTCTCGACCAACAAGGAACTGTTGTGTGAAACTCCGTCGGTGAAATGAAAAGTAACGGGTGCTGCCATCTTGTGGTCTGGTTTGACAAAGCGCCGATTTGACAGTCGGAGAAAGCGGTGCGCTGTTCTCCTGATAATGATTTAATAATGAGTGCCACACCACCACCGCCGGTCTTCCTCCCTTGTAGCAAAAGGCAAGGGCGAAAATTTATTTCCCACACCCCGTCCCTTCTGTGCTCGAGTTTTTTTCTTCTTCCAGCGGATGAAATGAATTTAAATTACCTCCGTCGGGATGCGAAAGAGACATATTAACGATTTTTCCTTCGGCTTCGCCAAAATAGATGGCGACCCTGCGCTAGAAAGGCAGGGAACAAGTCCCACGCCTCCGGGCAAAGTGTTTTCCGGATAAAAATTATATCGAGCAATGAATCTTCCCGAAGCGCGAACCCCCGCGAATAAAACAAAAATCCGCACTTGACTCGCAGATAAGATCCGGCGGCGGAAAATGTGGGTTAGGACAGCACCGATTGAGACTTCGAAGGCGCGCGGTGGGCGACGTGAACATCGAAATCTGAATATCATGAATATTGATGACACTTCAATCACTCAGCCTTCCTTCCTTCCTTTCTTCCATTATTATTATTTGCTGGATTCGGAGTGCAAGGCCACTCCCCCTTCCATCGCCTAAACTGAACGTTCATCGTGAATCACGACGACGACGACGGCTGCCGGCCGCCGTTACCGCGCGCGATGCCAAGACCTGTTTGAGCGGAGTGAGCGAGCCTTGCGTTTTAGACACCAATTTAGCGGATAAAAAATGAGTCAGATATTGGCTCTGGCTGCAGCAGTTCAAGTTCAGGCCGTCGTCGTTCGGACGAGCGCGGAGAATGCCGCGGAAAGGAATCAGAAATCAGATTTTCCGTCTATCTCCGTTCGCATTCATATCGGTTTGGCATTGTGTATTGTGGGATTCCTTCGGTGATTTTTTCTTTCTTCGCGAATTCCGAAGCTATGTTGTAAATTTTGGCATTTCATGCTTTGTAGTATTGTTTAGCGGGGCTATATTTTGAAAGTGTAGACGAGAGGTGACTTTACCTGAAATTCATCATTGGTGTATCAAGTTAGAAAAAAAATCTTTAAAAAAATGTTCCTACATCCGAAGTTTTTTCTAAATATTTTCTGATTAATCCACCGAAAATACAAAAAAAAGTTTTTCATTATTAAAAGGCGGATTTGTTTTTTTTGTGATGATTTGATTATCCGGAGTGAAAAAAAATCGATACTCCGGATAATCTAGTCCGACCTTTAGTTGCTATCATTTATTTCGAGCTCAGTTGACCTGATAGACGAATGCCAAAACAGTTTGGAAAACCTAGAACATCTAGTCTGGAAACAACTGAGCTGCTGAATATACGCGAGAGCCCAAGTGAGCTGTATAGAAATGACTGGTTGCTGTCAGGTTTGTACCGAGCCCGGTTGACCTGGTAAACTATTTGATCCAAACTCCAGAACAGTTTGGAGAGCCTAGAATGTCTGGTTTGGGTATAACTGAATTGAACATCATACGCGTGGACTCTAGGGATTTGTGTGGACATGACTGGTTGTTCTCGGCTTTGTGTTCAGGCGTAGTTGATCTGGTAGATCGTCAACCAGTTGACGAAACTCTAGAACAATCTGGAGAACCTAGAACATCTGAAATAACTGCAATGTGAAGTATACGTGGAGGCCCAAGTGAGCTGTATGGACAAGACTTGTTGCTGTCAGGTTCGAACCGAGTCCAGTTGACCTGGAAAACAATTTAATCCAAACTCCAGAGCAGTTTGGAGAACCTAGAACATCAGATTTGGGTATCATCATTCGCGTTTCCAATGGTTTTCGTAGATTTCGGCGTCAAAATTGCATAGCGTCTTTCGTCAGTATAGAGGCCACTTGAGAATCGCTAGGGATGTTCAGAAGAAACATATGGTTGATGCATAGTATTGTCAATACTAAACCAGTGTTATACGACTTTTTTAAACCTGTAAATGATGCTCAGTACTGAAGTATTTCATGTAAATCAAAATTCACAGTATTTTGTAAAAAAACCATCCTTACTCTCGACTCTCTAGGGAAAAAGTGAGCATCCCTAGAAACATAACTCATCGGTTCGTTAAAACTAGATGAGATGGAAAAGACATCTGAGAGAGCATTATGAAAATCGGTCGAGATATAGCTGTTTGAAAATTTAGTTCCCATGATTTTTTGATCACGGTAGTCCGAGTTAATAATTTTATCAAAATGGCGTTTACGCCATTGTCCAAAAATAGTTATCACGAGTAGTACTCATCGCACTCTTTAACAGAAAAAATGGAAAACAAGTATGTCGTAAAATGGCACATACGTCACTTTTTCAGATTACGGCAGTTTAGAGGAAAATTGTGCGGCATCACTACACACCGAACCCGTGCAATTCTGACAGTAATTCAATTACGCCCGAAGCACTGATTCATTTTTTTGTTTTCTTTATTTCGTTTCGTTTGCTCTCGTTTTTATTGAAGACCTACTCACTGCTCGTACCCTCATCAATCGAAAGTGAATGAAGATGATCACATTCATTAGAGAAGTTTAATGATGGTACTGAGGGGCAAAGCACAGACGTCTCATGAAATGGAACCGAGTGCGAGTAGAGAACTATTATTACCTATTTGTAGTAGGATTTTTAAATGCACGTTGTTTTTCGAAATGCTTTGTGGAGAATTTCGGAAGCCCGAGAGCAGGGAGCGGAAATTTTATTAAAATGTTGGCTGTAATAACCGGAACATGGAAAGATGTTAATGAATGTTCGGGGTATGGGTGGTACTTCAAACTTGTACTATTTTCGGATTGCGAGTGGAAGAACCAGTAGATGCAGGAAGTCGTTCAATCATTGGGATTTGTCCTAATGGAAACGTCTTCTGCATTAAAGATGTGAGTACAAAATGCTCGACAATTTGAGCGGTGCACTTGATTGCATTCCATCGTGCAATTAAACCACACTACAAAACCACTCATTAATCATTTGGCAATGCGAGAGATTACACACAAAAATGTTTCTACATACTGTGCTCATAACGTGCCACCACCATACGTCCAAAACCCCATCACACGCTGATACGGTTTTGATTAATGAAGCTATCGTCTTATCGGGCGCCATTAATTACTGTGGTATTATAAATTTTTCGCTGTGGAGAGAGCGATTGCTCCCTGATGCGTGCGGTTCTGCCTCTCGAAAAGGGAAGGTAGGTACCGAATGCATACACCGCACGATAAAGGACAACTGGTTCGCAACAATCTAGCTTTTTCGCTCTTGTACGCAAAATCATTAACATTATTATTATTGTCTTTATTTTAGAGGCTTTCAGCCCTAGGCTAGCTCACCTCTTATAAATCATTAACATTCGAAAGGCTTGAAATACCAGAAGAGTAGAATAAATTTTGAAAAAATTAACTAATATTTTTCTATTACGAAAACTCTAAGAGCATTCCTTGTCCTGACATCTCACTCTTGCTTCCCTAACAACGCAGACGCTAATGTTTGCGGTGAATGGAAGTCCTCATCACAGCATGTGATCAACGTGCACTCATACCCGGCTAATTTAGGTAATGGGCCCCCATTCCACGCGGTGGCCATTTATCAACAGCAGAAATTTTGCCATTTCTGTTGTTTGTTTTTAAATTATTGAACAAAGTAAGACGCTAAGGGGCCCTCCTTAGCCGTGCGGTAAGATGCGCGGCTACAAAGCAAGACCATGCTGAGGATGGCTGGGTTCGATTCCCGGTGCCGACAATTTTCGGAATGGAAATTGCCTCGACTTCTCTGGGCATAAAAGTATCATCGTGTTAGCCTCATGATATACAAATGCAAAAATGGTATCTTGGCTTAGAAACCTCGCAGTTAATAACTGTGGAAGTGCTTAATGATGAACACTAAGCTGCGGGGCGGCAATGTCCCAGTGTGGGGATGTAATGCCTATGAAGAAGAAGAAGAAGACGCATAATGGTAGAAAGAACCAATGACTACACGCAAAATGCGGATCAACTCGACAATAATGTAACCTAAATTCAAATCAACTTCCATTGTTTTCTTCGGCCGAACATCCATCATCTTCTGCGACGAGCTAATAATGGGAAATCCCGCACAGTCGAATGGAACGCGGGGATCGCTACCGTCCGCCTGCCGCGGCCGATGGATAACGGTGCCGGCTTATCGGATCGGATAATGCTTCCCGTTCGTGCAGGGCACTATCTATCCGCCCCGTCGCAAATGAGGATGTATCGGCGGACGCAAATCAGGAATCGTACACGCTTGACTCGGCACACGCACTACATGGCCTATGTTGCTATTATTACTGTTGAAGAATGAATACATAATTTGTCACGCAATGGCCGAGGAGGGCGCTGATCGTCGAGTAGTGTTTTGGTGGGCTACGATTTCAGTAGAATTTGTTATTAATTTACAAACAATACAATTTCTAAACATGTAAACATTGTTTGACAAAACCATTACCATTACCAAGCACTCAAGTTCCTTAAATATTCGCTTCAAGTCGTTCCAACACTTAACTCTTTATGCCTTTCTCGTATACTAAGTATACGCGAAGGCTAAATGTTCGCTCCAACAACGAACTTTTTATAAAAGGCCCAGAGACCCATAGTGTTATACCCGATCGACTCAGTTCGACGAATTGAGATGATGTCTGTGTGTGCGTGTATGTCTATGTCTGTGCGCAAAAAAATTTCACACTTTTTCGGATACTCAACCTTAACCTATTTGCTTGCGACAAGTTTTATTTGACGGAGAATCCTGTAACATTGTTTTTGTTGTTATTGAAAATGGGCCAGATCTAACTATGGACTTAAAAGATATGACCAAAATACTATATATTTTTTTACGCAAAATCCGCGCAGAAAAGTCACTTATTTTTCCGACACATGGATAAGGGCCGTTTGATCGAAAGTCATTCGGCATTGTGAAAGTACGGCCGAATGTGCCATTTGGCCAAACAAACCATTAGGCTAAACAAACCCATCTGACCGAAAGCATTAAGCCAAAATCATCATTTGACCGACATACACATACGGCCGAAAAAATCGTTTAGTCGAGCTGATCATTATGTCGTTCAAGTCGTTTAGATGAATAGGTTGTTTAGCCAAAAATGTTGTTTGGCCGAAATAGTCGTTTAACGTCGCGTCGGGGTTAAGTTTAACGAGGCGTCGCGTGATCAATTCTTCAACCTGTGCCCTATTTTAATATTTCGAGAAAATCACATAAAAGGGACATGCAATGATAAACAAATAATTTTCCTGCGCGTTTCTCAATATGTTTGCTTATTTTATTGCATCTAACTGGTTCTTAGCTACTGCTTATTTTCTGAATTAACTCAAACTTAACTAAACTTCAAAGTGATTTAAGTAAAATAAAAAATTACTATCATCAAAATCGTTTCGAATGTGACAAATAAGCAATATATCTATTCAGAAATTATTGAGCTGGCACTTTCAATTCTAATTTGAGTTATTCGTAAAATAAGACGAAGTTTTAAATACAGAAAAGGAAATTGGAAATTGGAATATCAATCATGCAAAGGCTCTAATAATAGTTTGTAATTAGCATGTCATATCAGAAAAATAAAGTCTGTACAATAAAGAGAACAATGAAGTTCATAGCCCTTACTCTTCTCAATTAATAATTATTCTATTTACAATTTATATCTTTGATCAATATTCTGGACATGTCGAAAAGTTTTCCGTCCATCAGCATGGAAACTTGCTCATAACAAATTTCTTAAATTTGTGTGAACCATTGACATTTGATTTACCCGCCTCCATAACTAAATATATTGGATTTCTCGAAAAAAAACCTTTTAAAAATAAATTTCTTTAAAAATTTTGACCCGTTTTATATTGCCAATTCTGCGACAATATAGATTTTCATCAGAAGATGAAATGTCTGTTTACAATATGTTAATATTGTCGGATACTTCAATGTCTAATATAGTAGGCGTATTTGTAAACAGGCTTTATTGCGCTTATTAGCAGATGACAATTTATGTTTAAATTGAGCTAATGTCGCGTTAGTATTATCGGACAGTACATTGTCGTCAGGATTAGTGGATGTGTAAACGTGCCAACCCACACTCTAACTTTCACCTACTCAGTTACTGTGTAATATTGTATTGCCGTCTCTCTTCTTCCCACGGAAATTTTACTCAGTCACTGAGTAGGTGAAAGTTAGTGTGCATTTAACCCTTTATAAGGCAGTGGCAACCATATTGCCACCAACAAATTGTATGTTTTTCTATTTATCGTAAGTTTCGAGTGGAAGAAGGATTTTCAGTTATAATTCGTTAAAAAGACGACAAACATATATTTTTTCCCGTTGGTATTAATTATTTTGAATCTCCTGTGTTAGATTATTACGTGATCAGCGTGAAAAAAGCTTTACCTTTCTGTATATTTGGTTTTTGGATTTTTGACGAAATTGTGTTTTTTCCCAAGGGGGGACTTGGGAACAAAAGCGTAAAAAAATTTTTTTCACTTATAATGCGTTTTCCGACTAGGACTCTTCACCAAAAAAAAGTAACGTGCCTTGATTTGACTGATTTAACGTAAAACCTAATTTTTAAAAATCTTTTATTTATTTTTTTGTTGCCTGTTTTCCCGCTTGACGGGCAGTGGGAACTATATTGCCACCAATTTTTCAATGTTTCTGAACTGATTAATGTATAACAAACATACATTTCTCGCGTGATTTTTGAAAACGTCGTAAGTCCAAAAGAGAGGCTCTCTTTGTTTACTTTCTCTTTCGATTATTACAAAGCCATACTAACATTTACATTGGATTTTCCAGAATCGATCTGAAGAAAATAGCTTTGTCTAGTGTGCTGAGGTGAAAATATTGCAACAAATTTTAGACTAGCCTAGATATTAGCAAAAGAGAGCGTAATGAAAGAGAGTCTCTCATTTGGACTTACGACGTTTTCAAAAATCACGCGAGATTTGTGTTTAATACCATGTCAACATTATGTCCTATTGTTGTTTTTGTTAATTTATTGTTAAGATTCGTCTGCTATATAAAGGGTTAACATCAAATATCAAAAGCGCTTTTGCTTCGCGTTGCTTATACAAAGCGGAACTTTCGTCATGGAACGCTTTGAGGAAGCAGAAATGCTCGCGCTTTAAGGTTCCCCCAAACACACGCGACGCGACAGTCGCGACGCGATTCTATCGCTTGGCGACAGCGATTCTGTCGCCGTTGGTATGGAAGCGTAAATAGAACATTGCCTGCAGCGACCCAACGATAGAATCGCGGCGACTAGTTGTCGCCGTCGCGGCGATGAAATCGCTTAGGTCTGGGGGAGCCTTTACTCTTCTCTTTCGATTTTGTTCCGATCGCGCTCTCTTCACCGAATCGCGCATGCGCTGTTTGAAGCGATTCTCTATAGACGAATCCAAGTAAAAATAAGAAGAAGACACACGACGGTGTTAACTTTGACAGATCCTACAGCACAGCATAGGAAGATCATTTTGAAATGCTTATAATAAATTCTAGACAAAATGTAATTAAAATCTGATTGAAGTATGATACGGAAAAAGTTCCGAACTGTATGATAGGTACATTTTTGGAAAATATTCAAAAAATTGAGATAAGCTTCCGAATATGTAATTCAGAACTTTTTCCGTATCGTAAATCAATCAGATTTTAATTACAATTTGTCTAGAGTTTATAATAAGCATTTTAAAATTATCTTCCTATGCTGTGCTGTAGGATCTGTCAAAGTTAACACCGTCGTGTGTCTTCTTCTTATTTTTACTTGGATTCGTCTATAGGCACCAAACCGTGCACTGCCTGCGAGGAACGCTTTGACTACCTATACATCGCCGATTGCGGTTAGAGCAGATGATCCACACATACAAGATAATGCGTGTATGATGCATGACAAAACGTTCTCGGCTGAAAGTTCCGTGTTGATACAATATGTGGTGTCGGTGGGTCAGTTCGGTATCGTAGAGAAAAATATAACGCGTCCCCATTGCAGCGTTTGGTTGCCTCACATCACATGCCGCCTATAAAAAAGATGCATATTTTCCGTTTATGTATCTAATAGTCAAATTTGCATGGAACATTTTTCAAATGCACATAATTCAAATACATGCTTGGATTAGAAAGACAAGAAATCTATCTAGAGATTACATGTTGGGGATAAAATTGCAACACGTGCAGTGCACAGGTTGCACATGCGGACGCGACGCCTCTGCGTTTAACAGAAAGCGCCAATTGGCCGGAAATGTCGTACGACCGAAAAATTCGTTGGCTGAATAAACCATTTGGCCGAAGTGGTCCTTTGGCATTAAGGGCCATTTGGTCTAATATGTCGTTTGGCCGAACAATAGTGAATGTGGAAAGTGCATTGTTTGATGATATTTGTGAAGTGGAAAAAAATATAAGTAAGAAATGAGATAAAAAAAGTGAAAAATGAAAAGTGAGGTGTCTCACTTCGTGCTCATAATTCCTCATTCTCACTTTTCACAGTAAGAATTGAGATGCGAAAATTGAAATATTATTAAATAAGTTGAGAAATAATAAGCGAGAATTGAGAAGTGAGAATCGATAACTGAAAATAGAAACTTCTCATTTCTCACTTCCCACTGTAAAAATTACGAAGCAAGAAATACGAATGAGAAGTGAGCAGTAAGATGACTCACCTCTCACTTGTCACTCTTCATTTTTTGCTTCTCATTTCACACTTCTCACTGTGGAAAGTGAAAAGTGTGAAATGAGAAGCAAAAAATGATCCCCTGAACAATGAGAAGATATACGTCTCATTTCTCAGTTCCTTCTCCTTACTCCTCAATTATCATAAAATACTTCACACTTTTCACATTCACTATTGTTCGGCCAAACGACATTTATGACCATATGATTCGTTTAGTAAATTTTATTTGCTTTCGACCAAATGATATCTTGTGGCTCAAAAAACACATTCTCAAATTTTTTAATGGACCGATTTGACTGAAATTTTGTCCACAGCACCAGGGCATCAAATAGAATCGAATAAGAGGGTGGCTCATCAAATAAAAAGTTTAAAAAAGTTTTTTCCATACTAATTTGAGCCAATCTATTGGCCATGTGACCTGTTCAACCAAATGACATTTTCGGCCCAATGGCTCTTTCTGCCAGGTGACAAAAAGGCCAAACAACCTGTTCAGCCAAACAACAAAACAGATGACTGTAGTGAACCAAGCGAAGTAGTGATCGTTCTCAACAGTTATTATTATTTCCCCAGAGGAGTCCCATTATTCCTAGTTCTAATAAACCGTGAACACCAATTTCCTAAAAATAAAAACGTATTCTTCGCTGAACCAAGAATAGTGCTTGCATAACGATTAGATGTTAATTTTTAGTGCTTCGCAAAATGCTTGACTACTACAAGTGTAATAGTTTTTCTTAGTCCTTGACATTTTTATTTTAGTCCTTGCTACACATTCAGCGATCTAAAAACTTTCTTTTGCTGTTATTATGTTTTTGATTCAACACACTTCTCAACACAACAGACTTATTTTGTGTAATTGGCAACAAATGTTGTACAAGGTTTTTGGAAAAATGAACTACAAATGCATAAAGAACCCGACTAGAAGGTCGTATTGGGGTCGTATCTACTCTACATGTGTTGTTATGCTGTGCTGGATTGCTGTAACAAAGTTAGTTAGAGGCTTGGTGCAGGGTGTTGTTGAAATGTCTAAATGGCTGTGACTGACAATAAGAAATTTTTGTTTGGGATTGCAGATTAGGCAACCTTTTCAAACTATATCAGCATAATGTGGTCTTTATGGCTGCGAGATTTTGCTGCATGCATTTATGTTCCCTGCATTTGGCCAGTTTTGTGTTGAGCATTTCTGAATCGAATCGAATCGAACAGGGTTTTTTTCAGGGTAGGTTATAGGTATCACAATGAGTTAGAATTCTGTTCAGTTTTTGTTATGGTCTTCTAGTCGGGAATCCAAAAAGATGATAAACGGTCTCAAAACCATATAAATATGTACTCATAACAAACAGTAAACGACATATAAAATAAACATCAAAATAATGATAAATTTACGAAATATCTCTGGCTGTGCATTGTTATTTTACCTCAAGTTAAGATTCAATTAGCGTTGCGGACTGACATTGGCTTTCCGATAACTATCAATGTGGTTGAACATGCATGAGCAGACGGGAATGTTAGATACGGTGAATCCCGACCTATGCTACTGATTACCTCACCTAACCAACACTACTTCCTTCCGGTGGTATTTAATTGTGGAGATGCAGAGGTATTCTCGATCTCTAGTAGCAACCATTTCTACACACCAACATTCCCTTCCTTTCCCAACTGACTGTGAGGACTTGGCCGGCGCCGTTATTGAAAAACATTTGCGAACTGCTGAAACGTGCACTTCGAGATAGATGGTAAACCTCAACCATTATTCACTTGGATCGAAGTGCAATTTGCACCAGTTCTAATCAATCAGGGAGGAGCAACCATTGATATGTACAGTCAGTCTAAACTAAGCTAAGCTAAGCAAACGACCTGTTCAGCCAAACGACATTTTCGTCCAAACAGTTTTCGGCCTATTAACCGTTTCGGCCAAATGTCTATCGAGATCGTAGCAATCATTGCGCCTAGACAGTTCTTTTATTAATAGTAATACTATTTTTATTATTGTAACTTAACTCAAATGTACCAGTCATGGTTACAGGTGTTGCAATTGACCAAACCCACTCTAGAAGGCATTTTCGACAACGGAAAGCCCCAGAGTGTAGATCTGGTCAATTCGCGACTTACAGCCTCGTAGTTTGGCCACCAGTTCGTGGAACATTTACACTAGTTGCTCTGCTGTGGTACAGGGAGGTGGAATCCTCAGGTGGTTGGATCTGATCCTCTTGATGTTTCCTGAAACCTGGAGGCTACTCTGACGTGAGTTCTGTACTCTATATGAAGCCGAGGTGGCATTTATCAAATCAAGCCATAGAAATTGCCGCCGTTGCGATCAGAATACGCTGATTTGTATGCTTTTGTGAATTTTCCTGCCGTGAAGTAATTGATCAGACATGGTGTTGACATTTTTTCAAAACATCCAGCGATACTTTGATTAAGCAAGTGTACGAAATCTTGAAGCGTCCAATCATTCGTGATGCGATCGTTGAAGCAGAGACAACGACCACACCTGATGATCGGTACGAATAAGGTGCCTCGATGGACGATTTTTCTGGTTTATCGGTAAAAGAACAACAGGACTACAGCAGAGCAAAACACTTGCGTTGCCGGTGGAAATTACGTTGACGCCAGAATCCTTGCAATTCGTAAAGAATTCTCCTACTATGAATCTAAAGGGATTAAGGGCAAGTACTTGAGACTGATTTTCGACGCTCTTGGAACAATTCGTCCAACTTCGATTGAACTAGAGAAGGTATTCTCAGTAGCTGGTAACATTGCAAACAAAATCCGATGCGAATTGGGAGATGAATTGCTCAGTATGTTATGTCTACTTAAGATTTCACTTTGCTCAGCTCAACAAGCAATGGTTTTCACACTTGAAGTTCATCAATAAATATTGTTTTTCGCACAAAAGTCCAAATCAAAAGTTTTTTTTATTTCTGAAATGTTCACAAATACCGGTATTATCGGTATTGACTTCACCAAATACCGAATACCGGTATTTGTCAAAAATGGCCAATACCGACCACCCTAATCTGGACGTTTATCGGCGGTGGCAGTGTTCTGCGCCCTGGTTGTTTTTTGTGGATGCTTTCTTGCGCATTTCGATGATTTCCGATCGTCCAGGGCAGTTCTTCGCCGTTGGCCGATGATTATCCTCACAATTGACACATTTGGGGTCAGATTCGTCCATTGTCGAAGGGATGGTTTGCACCGCACATACTGCATCGAGATGACATGTGACAATTTCGAGTGCCGTGCCCGAAGTGACAGCAGTTTAAGCACTGCGTTGCGTCCCGGTGCACTGACTGTTGATAATTGATATCAGTTGTAAATTCATGTCGTCAAGGCCTTGCAGTACCACTTTCAGTGGCTTGGTACCGGGAACATCGTGAGTAAAATGCTCACATTTCAATTCACGCAAGAGATTCAGTAGCTTATTGTAGTGAGTCTCACTCCATCAATGCACATTTAAGGCCTTTTGCTACCCACTGCCTAATCATCGACCGTAAGACCACCAGGTTACCTTTGACAAACATAGGCGGGAACTTCTCCTTTCGCTCGGGCTTCTTCTCCTACAACTCTTGTTGCTGCTTCTTCTTCCGCTTCACTTATTGGTCACCGGCATCGTTGTCTTCCAAACTGGAGTAGGTATTGCTCGCCAAAATCTTTGGTCACCGGCATCGTTGTCTTCCAAGTTGGATTAGGTATTGCTCGCCAAAATCTTTCTCCTAGCGGCTTGGTTCTCACTTCTCAGCCGAACTGGCTGTCGCATCACCCATTGAGCGACCACAAGCCGCACTCGCCAACGCGCAGTGCACTTTTAACTTTTCGAATGCGATTCTAACAAGAACCTCTCTCCCTCTTCGGAAATGTAAGATCGATTTCAAGGAAGGAAGAAAATTTAAAAAATATATATATATATATATATCTCCTTCACCGAGTGCTGCCAAATATTTGCAAGCCTGCTCTCCAGGAATTAGTCAATTTTATTGAAACTTAAGGTTATTAACTATAAGTGAATAATTTTCTTGAGTAAATAAGGGCTTAATAGTTAATGACACAGCAATTCTATTTATGTATTTAACTATTAGCTTTATTTCCAGAAGCTTCGAAAAAAAATAGCTAACCAAATAGCTACACAGCATGAAAGTTGTTGTTTCCAATATCAATACATATAATCAAACCCCATAAATTCCAAAGTTAAATGTAAATACGTTATTTGGTGGGGTTTTGGTCACCATATAAATTTATATTTTCTGGTTTGTTGATTTTTATCGGTAGTCACCGATAAAAATCAACAAATCAAAAAATTTTGAAAATAAAAAAAAATAAATATACGTTACGTTTATACAAGTCCTACGTCTACTCGCGGTTATGTTTAAAACATTATCCATTGCTCGTTTTTTTTTTATTTTTAACGAAACGAAATCAAAAAAATCAGATTTCGCCATGTAATGTTAAAATTCCGCGGAATTTCGTTTGGAATCACCTGAGACGAAGTTTTTCGCAATACCGCATATCCTTAACAGCCGAGCAGAATCGATACGTTTGCAAGGATACGTTTGCGTTGTGTTTTACAGATGTTCACGGGAAATGTGTCGAACGCAACGCAAACGTATCTCCATATCGTATGTGTGGGGAGTATGGGGCCCTTATTGACACACCGTATTGATCAAGATGAATACACCACTGTGCTGTGTATTCATCTTGGTATTGATTGTAATCGCATTGTAGCAAGCTGCCGAAAACTATATACATACCTATTTGAATATCGAAGAACTAAAATATTGTAACATGTGTGCATGATCAATAAAAAAACACACCGATAGAAAAACAGCAAAACGTTATGATTAATTGTTTATTTTGCGTTGATTCTGTTCAATGACCACATCGCCATTAGTGTGATTACCAGCCTATAATCTACATATTCGTATGAATCAACCGAACAAACAAAACAGAATGTCACCCAAACCAAAGGTGATAATAGGCGCCGGTGAGAGTTAATGAACCAGCGGAGAAAAACTCATTCGCTGATAGCCAAGGCCTGGTGCTATTGCATGTAAATCTGTTGCTGAACAGCAAAGTGAGAGGTAATTTTGAGGAAATTTATGACCCATGCAGCACACAAGGCGAAAGCCCAGTTAATGTTCCGTAGCCTCGGTAAAGGCATTTTTCATGTGCCAGCGCCTCTACATTTACGATCGACACAACCACGGCCAACGGTAGTCGTAGTATGATTAATTAATGCGTCGATTAACGTAATAATATTACAATGGATATTGTACCAGTCGGTGGTTTTGAGTTGATCTGTAATCTGAATGGTTCCACTCATCATTTCTCCTTCACATTGGACTGCGTTCTAATTTATCAAGTCTTATCTTCCCCAACCTCTGAGGCTTCACATCGTTCACCAATCGGTTGTAACCCATTTACTGGAACCACCATTTAGCGGCGCTCCCATTAGGCAATTCTTGTAAAAATCGATCCAGCGCTTCAGCTAATGACTTTCGCAATTACCGATAATGTACAACTCAATTTCTGCACTCTTCCGATGGACCTACCACCGCACACCATCAGCACGGTGCGGGTACGTGTGGTGTGGATGTTCGCGTGGCGTATCCACGCCGCGGACAACGCACAGGATTCCCGGCTGCCGGTTTCTTGTCCGGCGGATGTCGGTCAGAGAGCCGAGAGAATCCGGTCACGATTAACTCGTCGAACAGCGACGACGACGACGGGTAGATTAGTGAGGCTAGGTGGTGAGACAGGGGAAAACGGCCCAGTAATTAGGGGTTGTAGTCGATTCGCGAACAGAGTCTAAAATACATTGCTGGCCGGGGCACTGACACTGACATAAGCACACGCGTTCCACTAGGATTATTAACTGGCCGAGTTGCTTTTTAGTCCGAATAGTGCGTTTTTGCGGGGTATGCAAGTCGTTGATGAGTTTGTGATGGTTTTTGGATGGTGTTGCACTTTATACCGTGATGGTTGATTATGTGATATGGGCAGACAGGGTGCAATGTTGAAGCATTCAATCATTCAACAAAATTAGGAAGCTGTGAATTAAACTCCTTAACATCCGCTCCTAACCATTTTTGTGCGTTTTTTTTTTTTTTCATTTGAACCTTCACAATATATAAACGGTACCCTTACTTCAACTTTATGTAATTTTAGAAGTAACGACACAATCACTTTGAAGGGTACTGTCTGTCAAACATTGTATCAACATGTCATAAAATGTTGAAGCAACTTTAACAGAAAGCTCACAATGATAATCGTTATTCGAAAAACCAACGTTTTTATTGTACCTTCCTGTGAGGGGACATGTGACGAATCCCTAGTTCGATATGCACGTTCATGCGGGTCCCCCCATCGGCTCCGGGCGGGAGTTGATAATGTGATTAATGTAACTGCATTAATATTATCGTTTTCATTAATAATTCAAACGATGATTGGTTGGGACCGGTGATGGTCTCCTCGATGCCGACGGTACCGTGCACAACACCCAATACGTATACGTGCATGATCACGGTGATAGTGTCCGTCATTTGATCCATACTCAATTTTGTTCCATACAGATTCTAACGGTATCGCTCTGTGACACTTTTTTTTATATTTTCATATCGATGGGGCAGGTTTCGCTAACCTGATTTTCGCGGACCCGGTTGGCAATGAAACACATTTCTAGAATGCTTCTTCATTCCGACGTATGTGCAAAATGGCGTACAATTTTGAAAATTTCTACAAATTCTCAAAACTACATATCGGAAGACAATAGTTTCGGCAAGATTGGAAAATGTAAAAACATCCTAATTCTCTTTTCGAACTTCTGCCAAAATGAAAACGTAGTCGAGCTTTATTTAATGCAATTTTGGGGATGGCTCACATGTTGCCGTATCCAGTGGGCTTTCATTAAAAACGGGAAATTGCATCGTTATCAGTTTTGGCTGGTGGCGAAAATGGCTGAGGGGCATTATAGGCGCATATATTTTGGGATTATTGCCTGGTGGATGATACAATCTTTTTTTTTGCTATTCGATATGTCGTACATGGTAGGGTAGAAAGCGGATTTTGAAATATTACAATCGATTTTACAGGGTGGTTTTTTGATTGTTCAATTCTCGGCCATTTTCTCGATTTTCTCGAACGTGAATCAAGACAGGAAATGGTATAGGTGCATTCGACGTATCCACTTGTGGAAAAGGTAAAACTGTCACAATACATACTGTCCAACAGGTTATGTAAACCTTCATCAACACGTCGGAAGTGTATAACATGTAGAGACGTGATGATGAAACGAAATCGAGGTGGTTGAACAATTCGTGTACTTGGTCCGAAAACGATACCAGCAGAGAAATTCGGAGACACATCGTGGCAGGAACTCGCACTTACTTTAGACTCCGCTCCGATCGCATAGCCGTCGGACCATCGAACCGCTTTTGATCAATTTTCTTGGCTGTTTCAGGGTCTCTAAAACGTCCTGGAGTTCAGAATATGGAGTCTACCCAATCAACCAAGTTGTGAGCGATGTATTCGTGCATCGTTGAATTTCTAGCAGGTTCGGCTAGCTCAGCGGTTCTCAATTTTCTTCTTGAGAGGTACCCCTTCGAACTTTTATATTCATGGAGGTAACCCTTTTTTTTTCGCTGTAAATGATTATAATCTTATTATTAACTCATAAGATATATCGAAAACGGAACTATCATTATCTGAAATCTTCATTACACCCAGGTTTTTTTTTACACGGTTTGGTTTTGGTCGTTTAAGACCTTCAGCGTCAATGAAGCAATGAGTTATCCCCACGAAAAAATTCACAAAAAATCAAAGAAAATTCAGGGGGTATTTAAAAAGCTGCGAAAGTTCAGGTTAACCGAGAAATTAATGAATTCCAACCGTGTAAAAAAAAAAACCTGGGTGTATTCTGTGAAACTTTGCAATTCAAATTAAGTTTATACATCAAGCTTCCTGGATGACTTTTGGAGCCTTCCGAGCCTCTTGAAAGGAGGCTTCCAAGCTTCGTGAGAGGAGCCTTCCGTGCCTATTGAAGGGTAGCTTCAGAGCCTTTCAGAGACTTTTTGAAGAAGAATCCCGATCCTCACGAAGGAAGGCTTCCTTTCAAGAGGCTCTTGAATTGAAAGGAAGCTTTCGTACCTCTTGAAAAAGGCTTCCAAGCCTCTTGAACGGAGGCTTCCAAACCTCGTGAAAGCAGGGGTGGCATTGCGCATCTCGATTCGAACGTAATTCTATCGAGTCGAACATGTTTGGCATAACGGCTTTCGATTCGATCTCGAAAACGACTCATCGTTCGAGTATGCTCGAGGAGGTACAAGAATAACGAGATGTTTTGGCATTATGGATACTCGATAGCACACTAGAAAACGACTCAAGTCGAATGAAAAACACTCGTCACCTTTATAGCTTTCGAATGTTGTTCGAGAGTCATTTCTTTCTGAAAGTTTTTAATTATATTTGTTATTATTTCACTACGGGAAGAGAATAAATGTTTCATTATTGTATCTTGAAGGAAAGAATGTCATTAGTATACCTACTTTTATAATTTGCAGACAATATGCAACCTCTGATTATCCCGAAATCCGCGTAAAAACGACTTCGACTAAAATTTTTTTTTTTGCTTTTTTCACGTATTTCTTGACGATTTCGATAAACCGCGTGAAAAATCGATGGGGAAAATCTGCGTGTATATTCCTAAATCTACGTAAAAATAATTAAGTTAAATAAAAAACGCGCAAGAGATGACCCAAGTGCATTTAACTTAATGTGACCAGATAAATTTTGTGTGAGCGCGGGACAAAAAAGTTCATAGTTTAATATGTTTTAGTAATACGCTTAAGGTGACTCGGAGAGGCACTAAACACCGTGTTATTTTTCTTATCTTTAGTCTCTTTCTAGCATTATCACCTCGCAACTTTGGTATTTCGGTTTTCAGTTGTTTGATGTAACTGTAAATGTATCAGCATGTAGATTGCGAGTAAGCGCGCGCCGGTAATACTTTTTCAAAATCATATTTGTTGTAGAAAAAAAGTTAAGCATTCAATGATGAAAATGATGACGATTTGATGATTGTTAGTGCTTCCCGTGTCACCTTAAATCAAATTTTTCAATGTTTTTTTTGTTACCAAAGCTTAGTTTGCTAACTATTCGATAAAAGGCAACTCATTTCAGAAGTCAAAGCTTTCTTCAAATGTTGAATGTGCAGCTCAATGTAGCTGCTATAGAGTTTCGTATAATTTTGAAGATTAGCGGTTCCCAGTCCAATATCTGAAAAACTGTTGCAATCGAATTGCAGTTGAAAAGCGTTGCAGTTAAATGACTTTCAGCTGTTGATCGTCTAGTGTAGTGTGTTTTTGTAGCAATAGAAGCAATGATATCGAACCTCGAAAATTGTTTTCCGAATAACCTAAATAACTCTTTTTAAAATACCTAACAGAAGTAATACTGTGATTATAAATTAATTAGATCATATTTTTCTTAACCTTCCTGGACTCGCTTGGTTCTGGACTGCTCAGGTAGTTGCGCTTCTGTTGTGAACGAGAAGCGTGCTTTTTTCGAAGATGTTGTACTATTTACAACGGCGCGAGTCCTCGAAGGTTAAAATTTATTCTGGTGAAGCTTTCATCTTCATATGGTCCAATGTTTTAGTCCCAATATATTTCCAAACAGGTGATACTAAATAGATATCTGCTCAGAAAATCAAAAAATCCGTCCCATTTCAGATCGCTTGCGATTCTGCAGGGAGATCATCGTGCTTGAGTTTTGCATGCAGAATCGCATCGTTCCGCTTGTTCGCCAAAATAGATTTCGCTTCAAAAAGCACCAAAACTCATTAAGAGCGTATTTTATGCTACCCATGGATTTATTTTCCATTATTTTAAGCAAAGAAAGTAAATTCGATTAATTCAACGGAGAATAACACGTAGAAATCAAGCAATGATGCAAACCGCGAGGCGAATCATGAACGATTCTCTGTGCCATGAGTCGGGTGATGTTTGACTCGCGCTTGATTTAAATTTTGCAAAAGATTTTGGAATTTGAGTTCTTCCCAACACTGCTATCGCTAACTAATATCAACACAGTAAAGGTCGTCTTCTAACTGGAGAAGATTTTCCGCAAGATTTTGGTCCGCATTGCATTTAAATGGAATGGAATTTTGGACGTTCCGTGTCGAAATCCAAGCAATTACGCAGCAGGAAATACATGGAAGCGAAATCTGTTTACAAGATTCCCAGGGTGTAAGGCTATAGAGATAATTTAGTCTGGGTCACAGGAGAACATCTTAATCTTGCCTAATTGCCGTACAAAACATTAGTCTAAGTCAAAATTAAATATTTTTTTTAATTTTATAATTTCTTTTAAAATACTAAGTAATAGTTAATAATGTATTCTATTTTTCTGT
Organism: Armigeres subalbatus; assembly: GCF_024139115.2. Taxonomy (NCBI): domain Eukaryota; kingdom Metazoa; phylum Arthropoda; class Insecta; order Diptera; family Culicidae; genus Armigeres; species Armigeres subalbatus. The sequence goes on from NC_085141.1 coordinate 99,757,520, forward strand.
ATTTCGCGGGACATTATCTAAAAATAAGTTGAATGCGGGACGTTTCGCGGGACGCATTTCAGCGCGGGACAAATAGTGAAAATGCGGGACTGTCCCGCGAAACGCGGGACGTATGGTCACATTAATTTAACTAAAACACATGGAAATATCAAAGTAATTTATTATGGAATCCTTCTTTAGCTTTAAATTATTTAGCTCAACATTGGATATGTGGCATAAGCTGAAATAAACATAAAACTTATAATTTGTGTCGTAACAATATCTTAATTTACAAAACATATAGTATCGGCATAATGTTTTAATCGGTTGCAACTGCCCAATAAATAATATTCCTTTTTATAGTCATTGAGCACAATTTGCTTGTTCATAAATTAACTGCCAATTCATGTCCTGAAGAATGCCTTTCCAACAGGCAACATGCTACACGCAGATGAAATTACTCTTATTCTCTCTGTTTACTCACATTCGCCATGCGCTGAAGGTTGTCTCTCCGGCGGGCGGCATACTAAACACGGAGACAGCTGTCTCTTATTCTCTCTGTTTACATTTCGTTTGACAGAACATACTCGATTGAGCTAGTACAGCACCATTCGAAATCTTGTACTGCGACTGAATGAAGTCGAACGAAATACATAATGCCGCAATTTTTTCGAAACGAATTCAAAAACGTACGAATCGAGTGATTCGATTCGAGATGCACAATGCCACCCCAGGTTTCCGAGTCTCGTAAAAGAAGGTTTTGCACATCTGGAAAGTACGCTTCTGAGTCTTTTGAAGGAGGCTTCCAAGCCTTTTGAAAGATAAATTACAAGCCTCTTGGAGGAATGCATCCGAGCTTCTTGAAAGGGAACTGCCGAGCCTATTGAAATGAGGTTTAGCACAGCTTGAAAGTACGCTTCTGAGTCTCTTGAAGGAAGCTTCCAAGCCTCTTGAAAAAAGAGTTCCAATCCTCTTGGAGAGACACATCCGAGCCTCTTGGAAGGAGGCTTCCGAGCATCTTGGAAGGAGGCTTCCAAGCCTCTCGGAAGAAAGATTCCCAGCCTCTTGGAAAGAGGCTTCCGAGCCTCTTGGAGGAAGGCTTCCGAGCATCTTGGAAAGAGACTCCCGAGCATCTTGGAAAGTGACTTCCGAGCCGCTTGCAAGGAGGCTTCCAAACCTCTTGAAAGGACGCTTCCAAGCCTATTCAAAGGCGGCTTCCGAGCCGCTTGCAAAGAGGCTTCCGAGCCGCTTGCAAGGAGGCTTTAGAGCCGTTTGCAAGGAGGCTTCCAAGCCGCTTGCAAGGAGGCTTCCGAGCCGCTTGCAAGGAGGCTTCCAAACCTCTTGAAAGGACGCTTCCAAGCCTATTCAAAGACGGCTTCCGAACGTCTTGCAAGGAGGCTTCGGAACCTCTTGCAAGGAGGCCTCCGAAAACCTTGCACGGAGGCTTCCGAGCCTCTGGCAAGGAGGCTTCCGAGCCGCTTGGAAGGAGGCTCTGAGCCTCTGGAAGGAGGCTTCGAAGCTTTGGAAGGAGGCCTTCGGCCTCTTGGAAGGAGGCTTCCGGGCCTCTTGGAAGGAGGCTTCCTGAGCCTCTTGGAAGGAGGCTTCGAGCCTCTTGAAAGAAGGCTTCCTGAGCCTCTTGGAAGGAGGCTTCCAGCCTCTTGCAAGGAGGTTTCCTGAGCCTCTTGCAAGGAGGCTTCTGAGCCTCTTGGCAGGAGGCTTCTGAGCCTCTTGGCAGGAGGCTTCTGAGCCTCTTGGCAGGAGGCTTCTGAGCCTCTTGGCAGGAGGCTCTGAGCCTCTGGAAGGAGGCTTGAGCCTCTTGGAAGGAGGCTTCTGAGCCTCTTGGAAGGATGCTTCCGAGCCTCTTGGAAGGAGGCTTCCGAGCGCCTCTTGGAAGGAGGCTTCCGAGCGCCTCTTGGAAGGAGGCTTCCGAGCGCCTCTTGGAAGGAGGCTTCCGAGCGCCTCTTGGAAGGAGGCTTCCGAGCGCCTCTTGGAAGGAGGCTTCCGAGCGCCTCTTGGAAGGAGGCTTCCGAGCGCCTCTTGGCCTTTTTTTACACCAGCACAAAAACCAAGGATATCAATGTTCTGGCAACAATCGATTTTGGCAGCAAAACCATTCGATTTTATCAACACAATCTTTTTTTTAAATCGCTTGTAAACCGCGTTAAGCTCATAATGTTCGTAAATTAAAAAAAAATGGTTAGAGCCCGAAACAGACGTAAAAAAAATTTCCAAAAAAACGTAAAAAAGAATTTTACGAAAAAAACTAAAAAATTCAAAATCCGCCTAAAAATGGGCACAGTACACAGGATTCTGTTTTTACAAGATTTTTTTCGCTCTTACTTTTGATCGTGTGACTTCAATTTACCACCAAAATCTTCTCAACATGTTTCAAAAAATCCTGAATAAATCAAAGAAAAATCACATGATAATTAATATGCGTTAAACATTTAAGATGAGTGAAAAATTGAGAAAATGTAAATCGTGTAAAAACAGAATCCATAGTATATGTAAAGAAAAAAAACCATTCGATTTTGGCAACACACATGTTCCGAACGTGTTGCCAAAATCGAATGGGGTCTGTACTTCATCGTAGTCGGTTTCCAAACATTTCGTTGATTGATCTTTAGTGAAATTGCGTATGGTCAAATGACATTTTTTTCTGTCTTTATTAAGGAGACTTCCAGCCCTAGGCTGGCTTTATCGCTATCCTATTATTTATTGATTTTTAATGAAGCCATCATCTTCAATCTAAAATCTGCTTTTGACTTAATGTCCATTCGACGTGATAACCTTTCGACCAAATTTCCTACGTCTCCAGTGGACTAAAAAATAATATTCGACTAAATGTCCATTCGAACAAATGTCCATACTAAGTAATGCCCTTTCGACCAAATGTCACTCGACTAAATGACATGCGACGAAATGTCTTTCGACGAAATTGTATAGATTCGTAGCCAGCATGTTGGACAATAACCCAGTGGGGTGGTTTTTGTTAGCAATCGGACGAATTCCCACAGGAAATTGCTGCGATTTTTTTTAGAGTTTTCATGAGAAATTGCTTTGAGTTCAAACGAAAAATTTCTTTTAATTACCACGGGAAAGGCTTCAAATTTTCAGAAGAAATTGATTTGAATTTCCAAAGAAAATTGTTGCGAATTTCCATTAAAATGCTTCGAATTTCAGAATTGCTGCGAAATTCCACAAAACATAGGTTCGAATTTCCACGGAAAATGGTATCGAAATTCCATGACTTCTTTTTCACGGAAAATTGCTTCAAATTTTCGTAGAAAATTGCTTTGAATTTCCACGGGAAATCGTTTCGGGTTTTTATTGAGAATTGCTTCTAATTATCACGAAAAACTGGTTCGGTGTTTGAAAGGAAATTGCTTCGAATATGCACGGAAAATATTTTTTTATTTCCACCGCAAATGGCTTTTAATACCGTGTAAATACAGATAATTTTTCTGAATTAAGTATTTCCATATAAAATGACTTCGAATTTCCACACGAAACTGGTTCTAATTTCCACAGAAAGTTATTTCGAACATCCACAAAAAATTGCATCGAATGAAAATGGAAATTTCTTTGAATTTTCGCAGAAAATTGTTTCAAATTTCCACGGGAAATCGTTTTGAGTGCTCACTGGAAATTGCTTTTCGAATTTCCTCGTGAAATTGCTTCAAATTTCGAGGGAAAATTGATTCGAATTTAAAAAAAAATATTGCCATAGTTTTCCAGGCGAACTTGATATTATTTTCCACGATAAACTGCTTCAAATTTCCACAAAAAAATTATTCGGATTTTCATGGGAAATTGTTTTTAGTTTCCACGAAAAAATGTTTCGAATTTTTTTTTTATTTTCATGGGAAATTGTCCTGAATGTCCCAAAATCCTAAATGCTTCGTATTTCCACTTAAAATTTCTTCATATTTTTAACGGGAATTGGGTTTGAATGTTTCTCACGAAACTGCTTCGAAATTCCACAGAAATTGCTTCTACCTAAAACGGCATTCCATGGAAAATAGCTTCGTAAATATTTTCACTAGACATTCCGAATTTTCACGGAAAATTGCTTTGATTTTCCACGTGATGTTGCTTCGAATTTCCACGAGCAATCGTTTCGAGTTTCCACTGAAGATTGCTTCGAATTTCCACAAAACAATTGCTTAGAATTTTTATTTTTTATTTAAATTGCTTAGAATTTCGAGAGGAAATTGCTTGAAATTGTTTTGAATTTCCAGGCAAAATTGCGGAGGAAAACTGCTTCGGTTTTCCACGGGATATTTTTCGAATTCTCAAAGGAAATTGATTTGAATTTCCACGAAAAAATGTTTTGGATTTTCACGAGCATTTGCTTCACGGGAAATTGCTTCGAATGTTCAAGGGAAATTGCTTTAAGTTTTGCTACGGACTAAATTGCTTCAACTTTCCACAGGAAATTGCTTCGAATTTCCAGAAAAAAATGTTTTTAATTTTCAAGCAAAATTGCTTCAAATTTTCACGACCGAAATTGTCGTGGTAAAAACTGTTGGCGATGGTCAACTGTCATCTGTTTCTCAAAATATGAAGTTAATTAGTCGAAATAAACCTTCAGTCACATCTTCTGGTTGCATCGCAATAGACAATTATGGGTAAGAATAAGAAAGCTCTAAACCTCGCATGACACATCAAATGGAATATCAAATTTCATATTGTTTCATTTCTAATCGAAAACATTCGCTCGATAGGTTCCATTATAACCAACCACATCAACTGGCGCAGGGACCAGATGGTGCATGTTGCGGCAGTCCTTGCCACCGTCGTCGGTGAATCGACGGGGATGAAATTAAATGACCACTTCCGGTACTGGCTGACATCGATCCATTCGCCCCACTATCGCTTCCCAGTCAGTGTGGGTAACGAATTGAAACAATGCTACGAATTTTTCGATTTGATTCCGTTCTGCGGTTTCGCAAGCACTATTCCGTTTGGTGTAGTTTGCATTAGCTGCCGGTTTGCTATATGATGAAGTCTGTACACGATCAATTTCGGACACTTTTCTTTTGGTCTAATTTATGAAATATTTCGCGAATTTCTTATACGTTTCACTTACATGACTTACTTGCATGATGAAGAATTGGTATCAAATCAATTGGACAATATCTGAGTGCCCGAAAGTTAGTGTGGACACCCAGTAAGAGATAGCATCGTGACGTTGGCATAAATTCAAACATCGAAATTTAGGCATTCAGGAAAAGGTTTTGGCGAGGAACACGAGCACGATCATTGTCATTATAATAATTATTATTGGAATTGGAAGAGTGGTGTCGCCGGAGGGAGGTCTATATCGCCAGGCGACAGATTAATTAATAGTTTGAACTTTGACTTGGATATGTTGTTTTATTATTATAACCCTGGGATAAAAGAAGTCAAATTGGTTTTGATGTTTCTCATTATTTTTAAACTTGCACCTAACGGATTTCTGTTTGTGCAGTAATAAATCGGCAGACTGAAATTAAATAAATTCAAGCAGAGCTAACACATAAACTGTCGACACCAAATCTGCAAATCGGGACAATTCTTGAACAATTCATCCAACATACTATTCTGGTTTTGAAATGCAACCCGCATCCTCCCACCACGACTCCAAAGGCCATCATAAGCAAGCCCCGAAAACGTGTCATAGAATGCATTCTTCGTCTAATTTACATTTATAATCTACTCGGTACCTTTCCGTCCAAAGCTGGGCGCTGTTCCCCGAGTAGGTGCAACGAGTTATGTTTGTGTATTTTAACTTCAGGTTGCAGCTCCCGCCCAATTCCATTATTGTCGAGCTGCGTGCAGTTTATGAGCCATTTTTCTGGACTGGACGTGCCCAGGTATGCCTTCAAACAAACCGTTTGTACTAAATGAAAATACGATGCCAAAGAGACCCCCATTCCGGTGCAGCACCAAGCTGATGAATTCTGGTGCATTCGGTTGTAGTGCAGCATCCCCCTGGGGAGGTAAACAGTCCCGCTCTGTCCCACAGCAGCAGCAGCAGGCAGCGCTTTCGCCGGACTATACGATCGTCGTGCACCCAACGACTCGTGGTCGGGTTTTCATCTAGATTTCAATTTAAATGCGATTACACACGATGCACAAATACACGCGAGTGCTCCTGTGCTTGTGCCAGACTATGTCTGCGTGTTGTATGCATTTCTACGAACTTGGCCAGTTTATCATAGATGCAACCGGAATGTCAAACTTTAAAATTTCCATACTTCCTTCCTCCGGATCGGAGGAAAAACATGCATGGGATTTACTCAGCTGAATACGGTACGGAAGAGGTCTCAGAGCTACTTCAGAGTTGCTGCCGGTTGCCTTAACGTCGTCGAATCGACCGGGCTCCACCGGGGGGCACGTGGGATGAATAATAAATCGATTTTATTTCTCTTTTGTGCGATGGAAGATGGCATGCACGTTGGTCGTAGATGACCCGTCGCCGTAGCTAAGAACTCTCCGGCCGTCGGGTATTTGTCGTCAGTTTTAGGAACTACTCTGGCAATTGTCATTCGATGCATTTCATGAATCGAAGATGTGAGAGATGTCACTGACTTATTGACGGAGGCGATCGAGCATCTGTAGGATAGATAAGATTGAAACCGGAGGAGGATACTCAGTAACTGGATTTATGGGAATGTGGAAAAGTATTCAAATTGCTGATAGAATGGTTGCCTAACTCAAATGTGGTTCTCAATTTCGAAGACAAGGTATGTCTTATTGAACATTTACATAATTATTCAGATTAGATTAAACTGGATTCGTGTTTCTACTTCCTGAAATAAATTTCAAAGCTAAATCAATTGAAATTTTTAGAAGAATTCTAATGCGCATTCCTTACACAAAGGGAACCCCCATTGACGTAAACTTCTGTGTTAGGCGTGTACACGTTTTCTGTAATCAAGTTTCGGGATATAATCGAGGTTAATGAAGTAGACTCGATAAACGATAAAGATAAAGACACACCCAAAGTCAAAAATAATAAACCACACAAAAAACTATCGTAGTTTTTTTTTAATCACCGTGTGTAATAAAATTTTAGATATATTCATACTACAGACGCTTTAATTCGTATGAGATATTTTTTGAAATATTCCATCAATTTTCTCAAATTTACTCGTGATAAGAATTAGATTGCTAATGGCGCTGTAAATCTTGTGATCAACATGTTGTGTTCATAGCGATACTTAATGTGCCAAATTTTCTTGTTTTTTCATCACAGTAGCCCAGTTTTCATACTTTATGCAAAATATGGATTACTATGGTCGAATCGTGTTGCTCACAATATCTGTATGGGATAAAAGCGCCTCTAACGTTCTAATACTTCAGCTTTTACTGATAAAATTGACAATCTTTTAATTGATTGCAACAACGTCGTCGCACTCTATGTCGATTTAAGTTCGAGCTTGATGACTTCGTACAGAACTCATGAATATGTTGCATTTTCACAATTTTGCCGGGACACTTCTAAAAATAAAGAAAAGAAACGTTCCCGATGCACTGGACAAATGTACTGACTTTAATCCTTATCTTCCTTCCTTCGGAAGAACGCAATAAGGAAGCAACGCACAACTGAAAACAACGCATCACAGCAAAATTGGAATATAAGGGTGACAGTTGTGCGTTGATTCCGTATTGAGTGCCAGTTGATGCAGAAATATAAGATTGCTAATGTGGCTTCATTTTGCGTGACCCACATCTTTGTACAGGGTGTGTGACGAATTTTTGCAGTAAATGAAATATTTAGAAAATTTACACTAGTTAGTCTTATATGCAATGAATTAGTTGTGCTTTATTTTCTTTCGTAACATATGGGTATTGAAAATTATTTCATTAAAAAAATTGCCTTCCTTGTCGATGACTGTTGATAGGCGCTTCTGAAAACTGCCACGTGCGCGTTTTACCACGTTTGGATCCATAGATGTCATCACCTCTTTCATCTTAACTTTGAGCGACTGGTGTGTAATGTGAGGCGTTTTATTGGTATCACGCTTGACGGCGCCCTACACAAAATAATCCAAGGGATTGATATCGGGACTGCTGGGTGGACAAATTTCCTTCTTCAAAAACACCGGAACATTTTCAGCAAGCCATTTCTATGTTTTCTTGGCATTATGAGCAGGTGCTCCGTCATATTGGAAGATGTAATGACGGCCAACAACAACCTTCTTCATCCACGGGACAATAACATCCTGCAAAACCTTCAAGTACACATCGGCTGTTACTTTTAGCACTTGAACAAAGAAATACGTAGGCATCACATCCTTCTAGCTGGAGACAACACCTAGAACTATCCAATGGGTCGAAAACTTGGTTGGCATAACGATAGGAACCTGATTACGATCTAGTGCAAGCCACATGTTATTCTTTCGATTTACCTTTTGATCCTCTTTGTTTTTGGCTTAGACATATCGATCCATACAGACCATTTGATGCTGATTTTTTTTCCATCAGTGAAAAAGATTGAAGGATTGGTATGAAGAGGGTGCTTTAACCGACTCAGGATTTTTTAGCTTTCTCCAATCGTCGTGATTTGGCAGCAGCATTTATAATTGACCTCTGCATAGCGCATATGATTTATAGGTTTTTGGTAAAAACTCGCCGGACTGAGAAGTCCGAACACCAGATTTCCCAAGCCATGGATCTCGCTGGATTCTTTTTAATATTTTTTTTTGACTTTTTTGTTCAGTGATGTTGTAACGGTACTGGTATTTCTTCCAGGTAAGTGCATATAATTGTTTATTACTTTCCCAAGACTTCTTTATGTAATACACTGGACTTTCCGACACATTTACCAACCGAACCATCTCCTTTAAGACATCTGCTCCGGCACGCAATAAACCAACGTTCTTGATTTCAACATCTTTGCTGTTACTCAACACTGTTTGTTTATTAGACACCTAACATTATAAGCTATCAAGTGCTGCCAGAATATCTGAATCTTCACTTGTCATAAGACGGGTTTGTACAATCCCATTGAATTCCACCACTTAATTGTATCTATGTACTATGTATGTATGTACTGTTGAGGTCGAAATACGTATCTGTCAAGATACAATTAAATGGTGGAATTCAATGGGATTATACAAACTCGTCTTATGACAAGTGAAGACATTCCACTAAAAAGCTCAAAATAATTTTCTGAATCTTGTTTTTTAATCATAAGAAATTTTTGTTTGAAATTGACTGCAAACAATCGTCACGAACCCTATAGTCCACCGCGACCTTGTGGTACCAAGGTACTGGTACCACAAGTGTTAAATTTTCGTAAAACTACAATTAATGACTATAGCACCACTAGCATTGTAGAGTTTATGCTTCTACAGATGTGCCCTTGAAAACGTAAGTAGATTTAAATTTGAACTGCGGGAAGCTTGTCCTTAAGTCATTTGCGACGACATTCATCCCAAGAATTTAATTGACGGAATCTATTTGAAATTAAAAAATGAACAGTTCATTTAAACAGGTACGCCTAAGAAAGATGCTGCAAAAATATAAGATCTACAGAGTACAGAACAGTTGCGGACTCTTTTTAGAAGTTAGGTTTACTGAAAATAAAGTCCTACACACCAGAGTGTATGTAATTAGAGTGGCGACATGTGCCGCATTTGACAGGTCTCCTGTTCGTTTGCAACACGATTTTGTATGGGAATGATAGATAAATTTTGTCCCAGTTCTGACAGTGTCGCCGCTCTTAATTACATACACTCTGCTACACACTTAGTTTTTATTTCTGCAGTTCGGAAAAAATCCGCACAGCCGTGCGCCAGCAAAATGAAAAACTGATATTTCGGCAAAAATGACGTTTGTTAGCTGATTTTCGGCAAATTATTTGCTGATTTTCAGCAACTTTGACAGAAATCTCGGCAAAAAACATGTTTGCTAAGACGGCTAAAGTGCGAATCTCGATAAAAGTACAACATTTTGCTGAGATTCCGGTAAAAAAAATTAAGTGTGTAGCTTGCCTTTTTACAGCAAAAGACTGTTAGATCGAACAGGCTTTTGGTACTGTTATACTATCAATGCGAGAAGGTAGAGAAAACAATAGACTTTTGAACATTATTTAGATGAAAATAAATAATGACTCATCAATCAACCATGTTTAAATATTTTTATATGGAGCATGGCCACATAGGTTCTAGAGTGCAATCAATATCTCTAAAGCTTTTTTGATAAAACAGCAGTTAGAACTTAAAGTCTTTTGCTGCGAGTCATGAGTCTATTAGAATGTTAGAACGCAATGCTTAATATCAAATAGGGTAATTCGCGAAATGTTGAACGGCTAATTTCTTCGCCTATTGATAAACTTGTATTTTTATGGGTGTCCATCAATAGGCAAGAATTTGAATTTGAGCCGTTCATCATTTGGCGATTTCTCCTAACTGAATTGATACAAAAATTATTTTGAGTTTTTTTGTGGAATGTCTTCACTTGTCGTAAGACGTGAATTGATACTTTTTTTGTGTATTTATTTCATATCCTACTGACCCAACTGTGGTCTTATTGAACCAATTAATTCTAAATAGATCACACATAAAAGCAGCATATTACAATAACAATGATATAAGATTTACATTACATCTTACTCAGCAGAACAGAATAATTGATACAGCTACACATAATGAAATAAAAAACGTTAATTTACTTCAAAAAGCGAAAACTACCGTCGTTCGGGGTGACATTGGGCCTAGGGGGTAAGATTGGGCCAAAAACGAAAAATGTTTCAACTTCTAATATCTCAGAAACTGTCGAATTTTGATGAGAACTTCAAACGGTTCGAAATTCCCTGCCCTTTGGTTCAGAAAGGGTAAGGGCGCGTTCTGCCAACTTGGTCGAGGCAGATTTCAAGTGTGAACAAGTTACTACATGGACGTTCTAAAGTGCCTGAATGAAATGTGTAGCTTGTGAGGAGCCCTTGAAGATGTGATGTTGGATCAGTATCTTGATATTAATCAGAATTTATAATGAAAATTATTATAATTTTTTTAATAACACTACTTTATTCCGTTACGTATTTAGTATACTTGAGTTTTAACTAAAAACACAATGTCAGTTTTGGTCACAAATACAATGTCGGTAGTAATTACAAACTTATACTTATCAGTATTTTTACTTGATTCGCGCTCCTAATTAAAAACTCCGATATAATAATATTCATAGTTTATCGCGTGTATTCAGAATGTTTTGTTCAAAATTACAAGACCTAATAATGATCCATAATTTGCATCCGCTGAACCATTCTGAACGGCCGTATTGAGAATATCACCTATAACATCTTCTCTGCTTAAATAACAGACGCGAGACACCTGATGCTGGATTATCTGATTTTCCTTAATCTCTGGTGCTTGGCTTCCCGGTGGAACTTATATTGAGTATCCTTCGGAAAGAATCTGTGCCCGGGATGGGGGAGTCAATTAAGGCAACATTCGTTTGAACAGTGACTTGTATTTGTGGGCGGGGACTCGAGCTCGAGTGTCGATTTCGGGAGTCTGGTGGCGCTCTCGCGCGGACCAGCACTGTCAACAGGTAGCAGAGACCTCGCGTGCGTGTTGATGGTGTTGGCTTGCATGGGAGAGCTGTTGGATTCGTCGGGTCGTCGTTTGGGTCTTTGTTTGCAGCAGCGTATGGGTAGTTTTGAGACTTTGGTCTTGAAATGATATTTTCAAGCATTTTTCTTACATTATTTCTCCCTCCCCTCGGATAGGTTATCTTGCCGCGATGGGTGGGCTTGCCGCGTCACATATAATCTGGCATTGATGCACTGATTTTACGCATGTGCATGTGATTCAACGGACATCGTATCTGGGAGCCTTGAATGGTGATGCAGACAGGTAGAGGTCCTTTTCATCAGTGATGATGATTTCTGCTATGCGGCAATACTTTTCTGAGGCCATCCCTGATGATGATGAGTCGTAGCCACGCTTAAACATAGCTAGGTAGGAATTAACCAGTAGAAAATATCATCAAGACATTCTGCATTTATTCACGTTTGCTTAACTCTTAAGCGGTGCTTACTTATACGCTTGAACTAGGATACTCGTCTGAGAGGAGGTGACCTTTAGCAATAGAGACAATGAACTGACATCAAAACGTAACATAATCTACAATAAGTATAGAATTGAACTGAATAACGTAGGAAATATAAGATAACTAAGACAGACAGAGTAATAATGACACAGTGCGAAACATTCGACATAATTATGACTAGATTAACATCCATAGATCCATAGACATAAAGATCTATTATAAGACTTCCTAAGCCTATCAAAAATTCGAAGCTCAAGAAATGTCTGTAAAATTATTACCTGTTGAATTTTATTCGGAGGCGATTTCGAAACTTTTGAAGACCAACAGGCCCATAGCAACAGTATTCGATGTTGTTAAGTTGAGAATTTTTGATGATTGCTGGGCGCACGGTACAGAAGTGTGGTCTGGTAAATAGACTAAATAGATTCCAAAATAAATTTTAAACGAGTCATATTTATCAAAATCTAGTGCGTTATTATTGTTTCAAAATGCACTTCTATTCGAGTTTTCTCTCTTTGTCATCATATCTACAATAAGACTGACTCTTGCGATAGATTTTAAGCTTATTATTTTTTGAGCTTCATTTGTTTGATGGAAACTGCAAATTTAGAAAAAAAATGACTGACTAGTTTTTGTTTGCGTTAACAATGTAGTAGGGATAGTAGTGATAATTGTGAAAACAATGGTTGTTGATATGAAAATGGTGATGTTGTGTGGTTATGCAAGTGTTAGTGAAAAGGTTAATACACAAGTTGGTATTGGTGGTGTAGACATAGTGACAGAAGAAGCTAGGTAAGAGATAAAGTTGATTTGGGATGGGAACATGTTCGCAGTGAGCATGAAGAATGAATTGCAATATTGAGTTGAGGTGCTAGAAGTGGGAATTATTTTATAATTATACTAGAAATAATGTAAAATATTCGGTACATGTCCAATGAAAGCTAGTAGAAGTGTCGGTTCTTATATGATATATAACAGCGCTAGAAGATCGATTCATTGTGTGTGTGTTCATGACTGTAAATAAGATATTTGTGATAACAGGGACAATAGTAATTACGATAGTGATGGTGGTGAAAACGATAATAAGTGATGCTACCGGGATTATTTTGTAAAAAACTATTTGAATCAGGCCTTAACAGTGACCATTTGAGCAACGTAACTTAGAAATGTCTGTTAATGATCAAAAATAGAGGCTCGTAGAAGCAAATTTAATCACCGAATCAACAGGGAATAGACCTAGTGTTAAGTTGGAGTGATGAGTGATAGTTATAATGGTGAAAACAGTGATCATGTTATTGAAGGGGACTATTTAATAAAACTATTTGGATCAGGCCTAAAACAGTGACCATTTGAGCAACGTGGCTTAGGAACGTCTGTTATTGATCTAAAATAGAGGCTCATAGAAGCAAATTTAATTACCGTGGGGAATAACAGGGATGGACCCGGAGTAGAGTTTGAGTCGAGAGACTGCCAACGGGTTACATGAAAAAAAAAAAAAAAAAAAAAAGACTTCAAACGGTTCGAAATTATATTAAAATTTACGTCTAGGAAATCACAAAACAAATTCGAAGGATTAATTGTGCTCGTACCATAATGCTTGGAATTTGAATGTAAAACTATTGATCGAATGAACCCGTCTTAAAATAGTGTCAGTAAAGCCCCACAAATCTATTACATAACTAAATTTTACATCGATGGATACCTGGTGATCATGTTACGATAATCTGTTTGTTGTTTTATCGAATTTTATGAATATTTATTTAGCGGTCTTGCTTTTTCGTAGCAACGAGCAATGCATGCTAAAAAGGGGTGAGATTGGGCCAAGCCTTTGGTTGATTTGCCATATATAGTTGGTAAAAGCCATAGTTGATAATAAGTTGTAGGCAATTATTTTTATTGAACGATTGAATCGTTGCATCGTCACCGCTGAGCTTTATTGTATGTGGCCCAATGTCACCCCCTGTGAGGGGTGAGAATGAACCAATTTTAAACAACATATAACTTTGAAGAATTTCTCTCATTTATTATTTTTTCCCCACACAGTGGTAAATTTATTGTTCAAGCTTGTACCTCACTAATTACAACTTGATTCCAATATTAACTACTAGAGCTTTGTAACATTTACTTGGAGCATACCACATTTTGGCCCAATGACACCCCCGTAGACGGTACTGATAATTACAATTAATTTAGTATGGTTTCCAAACGTTTTGAACGGCTAATGAACTCGCGAGATGTTATACCATTTGGCCAAGTCGAGCTACGAAGTGCTAACATTGTCCACTTATCGTTTGGAATGACTTGAAAGAAACATATTCTAGGGTTCTGCAGTCTACATGCTTAGAAACTAGTTTCACTACTCACTTGCAATCTGTGTCTGGGGCGACAAGGCATAGACAAACCATTACATTTGCAAAAACCGAATTGCCAATATTAGTTAGAAGTAAAGAAAACGTTTCATCCGATAATGCAAAACTTACAAATAATGAACAATTTATAAACCAAGAAACTATTCTCTTCGTTCAAATAAAACACATTTTTTACATAATAATATGGACTAGAGTGCTCAAAAAAATGTTAGAAGGGACTTGATTTTTTGCAGGAATATTTTGGAAAACATACTAGGAAAATTGGGAATAACCCGGGAATTTATTTTGTCGAAGAGAGTGATAACCCGGATAAAAACATTACTTCTATTGTTGAGCTTAGTCACCATATGCACCATTTGTGTCATATCTTTCCTTTCCTTAAACTAAGCAAATTCCTGAATGAATTGAAAGAAGGAATCATATCCTCTCTTGCCTTCTTGCCTCAACCCAACAAACGTCTGAATTGAAAAAAAAAGTCATATATTCTCTTGCCTTCTACCGGGCAAATTTATCCTTCAAAGAAGGGATCATATCTCCTTCTACCTAAAATCGAGCAAGTGCCTGAATTTAAAGAAGGATTCCTATAATATTTTGCCTTCTGCCGAGCAAATGCATTCTTTGAAAGAAGGGATCATATCTGCCCTTGTCTAAGACCGAGACATTGCCTGAATCGAAGGATGGAATTTCATCCTCTCTTGCCTTCTGTTTGGCAAATGGGTCTTTCAAAGATGTGATCATATCTCCCCTTGCCTTAAACCGACTAAATGCCTCAATCGAAAGAAGGAGTCTAGTTAAGGGGCAGCAGGGACTATGTCCAAGGGCTTGACGACCCCTCCCCATGGCCACTGCGAGTTAGGGGGCCTGCCTAGGATGTGGTGGGGTTTGACAGTGGGCTCTGTTAAACCTCTACAAAAAGCTGCATGTGTCCATAAGCAGGCCCTATCAAACCCAGTCAACACATGAACGTATATGGTGTCGTGTAGGATGCTGAAGTGCAGGCGATAGAGGTACTTTTCCACACAACATGTATGTATATCGTCTCCAATTTAGCATCTTGTATTGCACCATGTGCGATTTTATGTAGACTGGGAAGCGACCGTGTGCCGCTCAAAGCGCACAAGCCCAACACGAGTGCCAAACGGCACATCAGGATTAATACCAGTGAGATCCTGATTACGGTATACTGGTCAAGGCAAGTGACACACACACGCGCGCGAAAGTAATGCAAAACAAATGACATGTAAAATGAACGTAAATTTACATTCTTACTTAACGTCAAATAGACATAAAATAAGGGTTGCTGAATAACATTAGCTTCCCGATTACTATCAATTATTTTCAATTTTAATCCTGTTTCTTTTTACTTTTCTTACGTTAATGAAATGATAACGCGGGCACCTAATCCGAAATTATAATGAACAATCGCTCACTTTGAGCGATTGATTGTTTATTCTCGCGAAGAATGAACAATTGAACAAATTAAGGAAATGCTAATACTGCTGTGTAGAAGTTTCATAGGTCACATCACTTTCCATGGTGAATCCCGATCTATGTTACTGATAACCCCACCCAACTAACACTACTTCCTTCCCGTGGTAAATGTGGAGATGCAGAGGTATTCTCGGTCTCTAGTAGCAACAATTACCACACACTCGCATTCCCTCCCTTTCCCAACTGACTGTAAGGACTTGGCCGGCGCCGTTATTGATCAACATTTGCGAGCTGCTGAAACGTGCACTTCGAGAATAGTTGGTAAATCCCAACCACTATTCCCTTGGATCGTAGTGCAATTTGCACCAGTTCTGATCAATCACGGAGTAGCAACCATTGATATGTACAGTCAGTCTAAGCTAAGCTAAGCTAAGCAATCGAAAGAAGGAGTCTAGTTCTTTTTTGCCTTTTATCGGAAAATGCAACCTATAAAAAAAGCTCATATCTCCCCTTCTCTTCAAACGAGTAAAGGCCTGAATCGAAAAAAGTAGTCAAAGAAGTGATCATATCTCCCCTTGCCTTACAGGTGGGCTTCGTGGCCGTGCGGTTAGCGACGTGCGGTTAGCGTCTAGACGCATGTGCTATGGAGTGTTCGATTCCCGCCCCGGTAAGGAGGAAACTTTTCGTGATCGAAAAATTCTCCAGTGGTCTACTGGGTGTTATGTGCCCTGTCCGTTGTCTCATGCTAGGTGTTAAGTGTTCAGTCTGTACGACCTTTGGTCGAAGACGGTGTTCCTGTCTTTTTACATCCTCGCTTGCCTTCTGCCGGCATTTGAATTGGAAAGAGTATCTACACGTGTGTTTGTGTACCCATACCAAAACTTGTGTGCAAGAACTGCAAGGGCCTATATTATACAATATCTACATAAGAACTATACAAGGAATGTCGACTGGAGATCTTCGACGTGTATTCTCGAGCTAAATGACCATGTTTGAAGCAATTGCGACGGAGGTGACATCCTTAAAAACGATGGACACGTGTGAAAGCAATGTATCTCCGCACATAAATGACGTTGTTCACGGCGTTGTTGCTGACATTTAGTGAAAATAACTTCCGTCTACGTTGTGGTGACTGCTCGAAGACTTTCGACTCCACCTTCGATGGTACAGCTTCGATAATGTGGATTCTCCGCTGCAAGAATTCTGCATTAAGTTCTTTACGGTGTCTTGCTCCTTCGTAGACAAATGTTCCTTTAATGCTCGTCGTGTGCTCGAGTCGAGGCAAAAACTTAAATGTCGCCCAACAACAGATTCTTGTACTCAGCCGGTTGTATGATCTTATCCAGGATCAATATCACATTGATCATCCTTTAGAGTTCCGTGATCGACTAGTGCCTTAGACTCGCCTACTGAGCACCCCATGAAATTTCTCCACATTGGGGAGGTCCGTCGACGGTGATGCCGTAGCTGGTTGTGAATTAGGTGATCATGGCCCTTACTATACGTAGAGTGACATCTCCAGGTCGAGTCGACTGATATTGGACGAATTGTTCCGGAACTGTACCACCTTCTTCCGTTAGAAACGATTTCGCTGGTTCTTCATATCTAACTTATATGAACCCACAATACATAAATCATTGGTTTTCTCCTCAACTACTGCTGATGGCGAGTATGGGCACTGAGGTTGGTGGATCAGTTGATGGTGGCGGTTTTGCTTGCAATGGATGGAAAATGGCGATTCGTTTTTTTGCCTTTTCTCGTATACTCGTATTTTTATGTTGTTTGAGATGATGATATTCCTTTGATGTTTATATGGCGATTTTATAACTTTAGAGCACTCCACTATGACGCGATCTTTGTTTGGGAAATGGCTTTCAATACTTGTTTACTTATTGTTGACCGTTCCGTCGCTTTCTTGTAGGTCATCTAGTTTGAAGGGGACCAGCTTATGTCAGGTTTTTTTTTCTCGACCGACAAATTTGTTTTTCATGAACAACAACAGTCAAATTAGTAACTATTTATCTTCTAGCATTCGATTAGTAACTCGAAACGTGTGAAAATCGTCAAAATTATCGATATGAAAAATGCGATTTTTTTATATTGAAATGTAAACAAAATGCTCCTGTTAGGCGCATACAGCAGTAGAACATTACTGCATTTACAAGTTCAAACCACGATACGTTTTAGTTCAAACCATGATCAATTTGTACCTTGTATAAATGTTACGATTTTATCTATTTAACTATTGAGAAACAACAATTTTACGATTATGTCAATCGATTACAGATAAAAATGGCTTTCTATTGATATATTGATCTCAGTCCTGTGCCATGAAATGAGTCTTTTACGAGCTTTTTAAAATTGTGCCACTGGTGGGGGAATTTCGCGCAATTTCAGGACGTTTTAAATCGCTTTATTCCACTACTTAAACAATATGTTTGAAAGTTCAAATGAACTTTATCCCTTCCAGTATACCTTAATATGGCATTCATCTTCTTTTAGGTTCATTTCCTGTCAGTCAATGAGATGGTAATTTCGACTGATTTCAAAATGGTTCAAATCATGATTCGCTTTTCACTAGTTCAAACTATTATTGGATACCTACCCTACTACTTTTTATGAGTTCTAAAGAAAACCATCGTAATCGAACTGTAATCAACCTAGATGGCGACGCTGCAATCGATTAAATGATTGACAGGTCGAAAAAACAACCCGGGCAAGATCGGGCAGATTCATAGTTCATATTAAAAATAACGTTGCTTGAAACAAAAACAAAATAACATATTTTGTTATAACTGAACCTGATACTAAATATATGGCTTACTGTGCAGTTGGATTTTTTTACAGGTCGTAATAGGTCTCCAGATTATGGCCAAGAAATTTTTATTTTTGTCTCAACAAGATTATTTTTCAAGATCATGACACTAATCCCATTACAATTTAGGCAACGTTTTCAAATCATATCAGCGTTGTAATATCTGTGGCTGGAAGACTGCTACATCCATATTTATTGCCTGCCTGCAATTCGGGTTTAAGCATTTTTTAAATCATATTTTGAAAAGATCTTGTTACATCATTTGAAAGTTAATGGCTGCTAAAAACAACATTTTATCGAAATAAGTTGTAAATATCACAATGTGTTAAAATTGTGTTCACTTTTTGTTATGCTCTTCGAGACGGAAGGCTTAGAACTGGACGGTGAGAAGGGATACACTCAGTTGGAGTATCAGACGAGCTTTCGAGATATGCCGTTCTTATGTCTCTTACGTCTCTTCGATGAAGCCAAATATCGTCAGGCGTCTAATAAAGAAAGATAAATTACGTAACAGTAGAATTGAACCCCGACTTAACGCTTATTATATACTTCGACAATCTTTATAGTCCTTGTAACTCAGAGGAGAACCGAAGACCGTGAACGGCTTCTGCACTAATAGCATACAATAGTTCTATAGGATAAGTGCAACCGTGCTGTAGTGACCGTATTTAGCGAACTGCGAAAGGCGGGAAAACCTTCATTTTTGTAGACATTTGGATCAGCATCGATGGATGTGGATTTTGAAATTTGAAGTTTGGTGGGATTCAACATCGATTATTCACTGCCTACACGAACCCAAAATTTGGAACTAGGGGAACGGTTCGGCACTTCATCTTATATCTCCCATATCCATCCCATAGAAAACAAAGCAACGAAAAAGAATTTGATTTGTTTATTATTTTTGTGATTTTTTTAACAGTTAGCACGCATGTTAGCAAAAAGAAGTGACGAGATTGATGCTGTTTTTCTTTGTTTTGCGATTAGATAAATATATGTTCAGTGAGATGGAAAACGGAACCCTTCCCCTATATATGATGTGAAAAATAATCAATTTCAACAATCGTGAGCAAAAGATTTTTTCGACTTTTCAATTGTTAGTTGTCATTTGTATAAAAAGACCTGATGGTCACATCACTTAACAGCGTAAACTTATACCCAGCGTAGGCCACCCATTAATATATGTTTCTTCATCTGAACTTTGTAAAGACACATATATTAACACGGTCTCAAAACAGCAAAGATCAAAGAATATGATTCTTTGGAATTTTTCAAAGAATGAGAAGAATTAGAATTTAATGAATTCAATCGATTGAAAATTTATGAATGTCTATTAATCATTTTTGTTCACCGAGACCGGTAAAATTTAAAAAAAACTAATATTCTTATATTCTAACAACTTTCTAATTAAAGCAGCATTCAAGCATTTCTGCAAGTAATATATTTCCCGACCACGTTCCAACAACAATCAAGTCATTTGTTTGAACCCACGTCTGCAGCTGATTGCAAAAGTCAGCTTGATCCGTACCGCCGAGGGCTGCACGTGCGGACAATTGAAACCACTAGAAATATTATTTGCTGACTCTTGGATAATTTCCAGTGCAGTTATTGCTGACCGACCACCACCTGAGAGCCGAACTGTTTCCGAGTTCCACATGGCGGGTTGCGTAGGCCCTCCATCGCTCACCGTTCTCTATCTCACACTTGAGCTCATTGTCTTTTTGATCTAAACTTGGCTGTATGACGATCCATCGGCCTACGCCCTCGTAATAAAGTAGGTTCATACGCACAAGCAAGTCATGTTCTATTCTAGTCACATCATCATCCTAAACACAAGCCAACTTCTAAACGCAAATAGGCACAAACTCCGACACCACCAACAACGGCATACCTTGCCCCTCCATAGTACATGTCATAAGTCACCGCCTATGGCTGTTATAGTCATAGTCATCGTCCCGGGGAAGGCATGCAAGCCTTTTTATTATTATTATGGATTCAGCTGCATTTAAATGGAATGTTTAATCTATGCAAACAGTTTTGCTGCTGCTGCTGCTGCATCCACTAACGAACACGAAACATCGCTGGCATCATATTTCGATCGTATGGGAAGATACCCCCAGAGAGAGAGAGAGAGAGAGAGAGAGATACAGGAGGCCACGCACTGACGACGGTACGACGTCATTAAAATGCTATTCAGTCGATTGGTGGCGGTTTGTGGACGGCCGGCCCGAACCGGATCGGATCGGGTTCACTGTTTTCGGGTTGCAGGGAAGAAGCAATAAATTTGTACATCAAATTGTAGTTATATATTCAGGAAATTTGTCTCCTCATCACGTCGAGGCGTCCGTGTGTGTTGGACAATTTCCATCACGGTAAACACGGTGCGGCAGCAGTACAAGTGGGGTGACGATCCTCCCTGCCAACTCCCATGACTGGTCGCTTTACCAACTTTTCCCATTAGATGAAATACTTTAAAGCAGTCAGTGTTTCCCGTTTCACGTACTCGGGACGGGGTGGGGTGGTGAGGTTTCAAATTTTCGTGCGGGGTTTTCGCCATAAAAGGGGGCAGGGCGTCGCTTAATTAGGTCATTAACTCCCGGGCCGGGTGCGATTGTATCGATCCAGGGCCAGGAAATATGAGCTAAATCAGCACACGTGTCGCCTTATCCGGTGGAGTGGATTGGTGCTCGTGGCTGGCTCGGGCAATCCAGGAAGCGATAGGAATCGAGTTGAATTTTAAAACTTTGGTAATTGATTATTTAGACTTTTATGGTGGTAATTTCCTAGACTCGAGACTAATTAGGTTTATCTTGAAATAAAATACATTTAGATTATGTTTCGGTTAGCCTTGTGAGCATGCAAATGTGATGGATTGCCAATCCGGAGGTGCCGAGTTCGATTCTCGGTCAGGTCTAGGATGTGTTCGGGTGAGAAATATTCTCGAGCCCTGGGTATAGTGTATCCATTGTACTTGCCACCCATGATGTATATTCATGAATGAATAAGCAATGAAAGAAATAAGAAATATTATCCTCTAAACATTTGTAAATTATTGACCAAACGTCCTTTTGACAAATTTCATTCGATCAACGACCTCTACTCGACTGTGTCACAAAGCCGTTCTCACTCAGTAACGCGTGTGTGTAGAGTCTGTAGACAGAGGTTGATCATACTAAAGACACTATTAACAAAGACAAGAAATGTTCTAATCGGAATTCTAAATTTACTATTTACTATTGATTTTGTATTTATAAAACACTAAATATATTTGATCCATTTGGCTAGAATGCCGTTAATGTGAGTTTTGAACATTTATTTTTGATTTAGCATAACTCCTAAAAAAAATTTTATCATCTACTTTATTGGAATTATTTTTTATTTTTTATTTGTTATAGCGTATTGTTGGCCGGGTTTGCCCCCTCTTAGGACGCCAGGGCTAAGGGGGCGCCTAAATCCAGAATTTCGCTATGAGAAAAAATAACAAATCAATCTCAAATTCTCTGGTTCAAAGTGATTCGGTTCAAGCTTCTATTAGACGATTCCCTTCGGGGACTTCATCCGTATTCATTCGTTTGAATCATTTCCAGAAGGCTCTTCTTCTTCTTATTGGCATTACATCCCCACACTGGAACAGAGCCGCCTCGCAGCTTAGTGTTCATTAAGCACTTCCACAGTTATTAACTGCGAGGTTTCTAAGCCAGGTTACCATTTTTGCATTCGTATATCATGAGGGTAGCACGATGATACTTTTATGCCCAGGGAAGTCGAGACAATTTCCAATCCGAAAATTGCCTAGACCGGCACCGGGAATCGAACCCAGCCACCCTCAGCATGGTCTGCTTTGTAGCCGCGCGTCTTACCGCACGGCTAAGGAGGGCCCCAGAAGGCTCTTTTCCATCAATAACTGATACAGGTTTCGCATCGTTAGTTCAGGGAGCATGTTCCCCTTAATTAAAGATATGTGTGCCACTGCCTTCATTGTTTTCATCATTTTCCTGACGGCAAAGGAAGTGCAAAATGGAACAATATTCTGAGAAGCAGCCCTAGACGAGTAAAAATACAAATCGTCAAAGGCGAAACACAGAGTAGACTGTAAAAAACGCGTAAATCAAATCCATATAGCCTATATAGTTTTCGTTCCGGTCCTCTTGAAAGGAGGCTTCCGAGCCTCTTGAAAGAAGGCTTCCGAGCCCCTTGAAAGAAGGCTTCCGAGCCTCTTGAAAGAAGGCTTCCGAGCCTCTTGAAAGGAGGCTCTGAGCCTCTTGAAAGGAGGCTTCTGAGCCTCTTGAAAGGAGGCTTGAGCCTCTTGAAAGGAGGCTTCTGAGCTCTCTTGAAAGGAGGCTTCCTGAGCTCTTGAAAGGAGGCTTCTGAGCCTCTTGAAAGGAGGCTTCCTGAGCCTCTTGAAAGGAGGCTCTGAGCCTCTTGAAAGGAGGCTTCTGAGCCTCTTGAAAGGAGGCTCTGAGCTCTCTTGAAAGGAGGCTTGGAGCCTCTTGAAAGGAGGCTTGAGCCTCTTGAAAGGAGGCTTCTGAGCCTCTTGAAAGGAGGCTTCCTGAGCTCTTGAAAGGAGGCTTCTGAGCTCCTCTTGGAAAGGAGGCTTGAGCTCTCTTGAAAGGAGGCTTGAGCCTCTTGAAAGGAGGCTCTGGAGCTCTTGAAAGGAGGCTTGAGCCTCTTGAAAGGAGGCTCTGAGCTCTCTTGAAAGGAGGCTTCTGAGCTCTTGGAAAGGAGGCTTGAGCCTCTTGAAAGGAGGCTCTGAGCCTCTTGAAAGGAGGCTTCTGAGCTCTCTTGAAAGGAGGCTTTGAGCCTCTTGAAAGGAGGCTTCTGAGCTCTTGAAAGGAGGCTTCCTGAGCCTTTGAAAGGAGGCTTCCTGAGCCTCTTGAAAGGAGGCTTCCTGAGCTCTTGAAAGGAGGCTCTGAGCCTCTTGAAAGGAGGCTTCTGAGCCTCTTGAAAGGAGGCTTCTGAGCCTTTGAAAGGAGGCTTCTGAGCTTTTGAAAGGAGGCTTGAGCCTCTTGAAAGGAGGCTCTGAGCCTCTTGAAAGGAGGCTCTGAGCTCTTGAAAGGAGGCTCTGAGCCTCTTGAAAGGAGGCTTCCTGAGCTCTTGAAAGGAGGCTTGAGCCTCTTGAAAGGAGGCTTCTGAGCCTCTTGAAAGGAGGCCTGAGCCTCTTGAAAGGAGGCTCTGAGCTCTTGAAAGGAGGCTTCCTGAGCCTCTTGAAAGGAGGCTTCTGAGCCTCTTGAAAGGAGGCTTCTGAGCCTCTTGAAAGGAGGCTCTGAGCCTCTTGAAAGGAGGCTCTGAGCCTTCTTGAAAGGAGGCTTCCTGAGCCACTTGAAAGGAGGCTTCGAGCCACTTGAAAGGAGGCTCTGAGCCTCTTGAAAGGAGGCTCTGAGCCTCTTGAAAGGAGGCTGAGCCTCTTGAAAGAAGGCTTCTGAGCCTCTTGGAAAGGAGGCTTCCTGAGCCTCTTGAAAGGAGGCTTCTGAGCCTCTTGAAAGGAGGCTTGAGCCTCTTGAAAGGAGGCCTGAGCCTCTTGAAAGGAGGCTTCTGAGCCTCTTGAAAGGAGGCTTCTGAGCCTCTTGAAAGGAGGCTTCCTGAGCCTCTTGAAAGGAGGCTTCCTGAGCCTCTTGAAAGGAGGCCTGAGCCTCTTGAAAGGAGGCCTGAGTCTCTTGAAAGGAGGCTCTGAGTCTCTTGAAAGGAGGCCCTGACCCTCTTGAAAGGAGGCTTCCTGACCCTCTTGAAAGGATGCTTCCTGACCCTCTTGAAAGGAGGCTCTGAGCCTCTTGAAAGGAGGCTCTGAGCCTCTTGAAAGGAGGCTTCCTGAGCCTCTAGAAAGGAGGCTCTGAGGCTCTAGAAAGGAGGCCTGGCCTCTTGAAAGAAAACTTCCGGGTCTCTCAAAAGAAGGCTTCCTGGTCTCTTGAAAGGAGGCTTCCTGGCCTCTTGAAAGGAGGCTTCTGGCCTCTTGAAAGGAGGCTCTGGCCTCTTGAAAGGAGGCTCTGGCCTCTTGAAAGGAGGCTTCTGGCCTCTTGAAAGGAGGCCACTGGGCCTCTTGAAAGGAGGCTTCTGGCCTCTTGAAAGGAGGCTCTGAGCCTCTTGAAAGGAGGCCTGAGCCTCTTGAAAGGAGGCTTCTGGCCTCTTGAAAGGAGGCTTCCTGGCCTCTTGAAAGGAGGCCTGGGCCTCTTGAAAGGAGGCTTCCTGGCCTCTTGAAAGGAGGCTTGAGCCTCTTGAAAGGAGGCTTCTGAGCCTCTTGAAAGGAGGCTTCTGAGCCTCTTGAAAGGAGGCTTCTGAGCCTCTTGAAAGGAGGCTTCTGAGCCTCTTGAAAGGAGGCTCTGAGCCTCTTGAAAGGAGGCTTCTGAGCCTCTTGAAAGGAGGCTTCTGAGCCTCTTGAAAGGAGGCTCTGAGCCTCTTGAAAGGAGGCTTCCTGAGCCTCTTGAAAGGAGGCTCTGGAGCCTCTTGAAAGGAGGCTTCTGAGCCTCTTGAAAGGAGGCTTCCAAGCCTCTTGAAAGGAGGCTTCCAAGCCTCTTGAAAGGAGGCTTCCTGGGCCTCTTTGGAAAGGAGGCCTGGGCCTCTTGAAAGGAGGCTTCTGGGCCTCTTGAAAGGAGGCTTCTGGGCCTCTTGAAAGGAGGCCTGGCCTCTTGAAAGGAGGCTTCCTGGCCTCTTGAAAGGAGGCTTCCGGCCTCTTGAAAGGAGGCTCTGGGCCTCTTGAAAGGAGGCTTCCTGGCCTCTTGAAAGGAGGCTTCCGGGCCTCTTGAAAGGAGGCTTCCTGGCCTCTTGAAAGGAGGCTTCCTGGGCCTCTTGAAAGGAGGCTTCCGGGCCTCTTGAAAGGAGGCCTGGCCTCTTGAAAGGAGGCTTCCGGGCCTCTTGAAAGGAGGCCTGGGCCTCTTGAAAGGAGGCCCTGGCCTCTTGAAAGGAGGCCTGGCCTCTTTGAAAGGAGGCCTGGGCCTCTTGAAAGGAGGCTTCCTGGCCCTTGAAAGGAGGCTTCCGGCCCTTGAAAGGAGGCTTCCTGGCCTCTTGAAAGGAGGCTTCCTGGCCTCTTGAAAGGAGGCTTCCTGGCCTCTTGAAAGGAGGCTCTGGTCTCTTGAAAGGAGGCTTCCTGGCCTCTTGAAAGGAGGCTCTGGCCTCTTGAAAGGAGGCTTCTGGCCTCTTGAAAGGAGGCTTCCTGGCCTCTTGAAAGGAGGCTTCCTGGCCTCTTGAAAGGAGGCTTCTGGCCTCTTTGAAAGGAGGCTTCCTGGGCCTCTTGAAAGGAGGCTTCTGGCCTCTTTGAAAGGAGGCTTCTGGGCCTCTTGAAAGGAGGCTTCCGGGCCTCTTTGAAAGGAGGCTTCCTGGCCTCTTGAAAGGAGGCTTCCTGGCCTCTTGAAAGGAGGCTCTGGCCTCTTGAAAGGAGGCTTCCGGGCCTCTTGAAAGGAGGCTTCCTGCCTCTTTGAAAGGAGGCTCTGGCCTCTTGAAAGGAGGCCTGAGCCTCTTGAAAGGAGGCTCTGGAGCCTCTTGAAAGGAGGCTTCCTGAGCCTCTTGAAAGGAGGCTTCTGGCCTCTTGAAAGGAGGCTTCCTGGCCTCTTGAAAGGAGGCCTGGCCTCTTGAAAGGAGGCTTCTGGCCTCTTGAAAGGAGGCTTCCTGGCCTCTTGAAAGGAGGCTTCCTGGCCTCTTGAAAGGAGGCCTGGCCTCTTGAAAGGAGGCTTCCGGGCCTCTTGAAAGGAGGCTCTGGCCTCTTTGAAAGGAGGCTCTGGCCTCTTGAAAGGAGGCCTGGCCTCTTGAAAGGAGGCTTCCTGGCCCTTGAAAGGAGGCTTCTGGCCTCTTGAAAGGAGGCCTGGCCTCTTGAAAGGAGGCTTCCTGGGCCTCTTGAAAGGAGGCTTCCTGGCCTCTTGAAAGGAGGCCTGGCCTCTTGAAAGGAGGCTTCCTGGCCTCTTGAAAGGAGGCCTGGGCCCTTGAAAGGAGGCCTGGCCTCTTGAAAGGAGGCTTCCTGGGCCTCTTGAAAGGAGGCTCTGGCCTCTTGAAAGGAGGCTTCCGGGCCTCTTGAAAGGAGGCCTGGCCTCTTGAAAGGAGGCTTCCTGGCCTCTTGAAAGGAGGCCTGGCCTCTTGAAAGGAGGCTTCCGGGCCTCTTGAAAGGAGGCTTCCTGGCCTCTTGAAAGGAGGCCTGGGCCTCTTGAAAGGAGGCCTTCCGGGCCCTTGAAAGGAGGCCTGGGCCTCTTGAAAGAAGGCCTGGTCTCTTGAAAGAAGGCCTGGTCTCTTGAAAGAAGGCCTCCGGTCTCTTGAAAGGAGGCCTGGGTCTCTTGAAAGGAGGCCTGGGTCTCTTTGAAAGGAGGCCTGGTCTCTTGAAAGGAGGCCTCCGGGTCTCTTGAAAGGAGGCCTGGTCTCTTGAAAGGAGGCCTCCTGGTCTCTTGAAAGGAGGCCTCCTGGTCTCTTGAAAGGAGGCCTGGGTCTCTTGAAAGGAGGCCTGGTCTCTTGAAAGGAGGCCTGGTCTCTTGAAAGGAGGCCTGGGTCTCTTTGAAAGGAGGCCTGGGTCTCTTTGAAAGGAGGCCTGGGTCTCTTGAAAGGAGGCCTGGGTCTCTTGAAAGGAGGCCTCTGGTCTCTTGAAAGGAGGCTCTGGGTCTCTTGAAAGGAGGCCTGGGTCTCTTGAAAGGAGGCCTGGTCTCTTGAAAGGAGGCCTGGGTCTCTTGAAAGGAGGCCTGGGTCTCTTGAAAGGAGGCCTCTGGGTCTCTTGAAAGGAGGCCTGGGTCTCTTGAAAGGAGGCCTCCGGGTCTCTTGAAAGGAGGCCTCCGGGTCTCTTGAAAGGAGGCCTCCGGGTCTCTTGAAAGGAGGCCTCCGGGTCTCTTGAAATATTTAAATCATCATACAAGTGTTCAGTTTTACAGAATTTTGTTAGTTTACGTATAATCTAAATAAAATACTCACTGACTGATATTCATTCGAAAATTGAACGTGCTCAGGCGAATTTGAATATGTTACGAAGTGAGGGTGACAAACAAGGCCGATGGGTCTCACGAAAAACAGCAAATGACAATTTCGGTCAAATAGCCCTCCCTGCCAAACGTCCATTTCGGCCAAATGGCATTTTCGACCAAAAAACTTTCGGACAGATGAGTTTGATCGGTCGAACAGTTTTTGGTCTAGACAAACGTTTCCCTGACCTTATGTTTCCCCGGGGGTCGTGCCGAGTACGACCGGAATTGGCCTTCTGTGAACGCCAATTTACAAAGCAAATGCCTCAGCTTATAGACAACCACAACATTGCTTTTTCTCATAAATCAATAATACGGAATCATATCTAAAACAACTATTCACTTATTAATTCCATCCTTCCACACGGAATGCTTTGTTCTTGCCATTCTCTTAGGGATGAGCGAAAAAACCTGTTGGTTTAATGCAAAATACCGATTCCAGACATGACCGGAGCTACACTCTCCTCACTTTACCAGCCTACATATTTACGGCTCTGTAGATAAAGATGCTATCTGTGAAATTTATATCAACAACCACCTCAAGGGCTCAACCTCAGTCGAGTTGCTTCAAGACCATTCGAAACCACAATTGTATGAGATTCATAACCCCCTCGCGCCGCTCGTGTCGGCTGCTGTCCAACTTAAGGATGGCGGTTGCTGTTATCCTTCCATTCCACTTCAGTCCGTATTGTTCCTCTTTCCTCCGCCATCGGTGTCATCCGCATCAGCAGATCAGATCCGAATCGGGGAACGAACAAGAAACAAGTTGTCACACTCACCTATCGTCGCTGAGGAAACGTGCCGGTCAACGTCCGGGTCCCATTTCCCCGCACCACCGTCTTATTAAATATCTAAAGACTGTTACTAGCCTATAAGTCGGAGATTGCAAAATGGAAAAAAATGCAACCCGATCTAAATTTCTAGATCACACTCAACTTTATTTGGATAATGTCCAGAAAAGGCCAATCTTCTCAACGCGTTATCTTCGCCATAAAATATAGAAGGTTTATTGTTCCCGTTCAGAACGACGCAATCTTCCATTCCTTACAGAAATACTGCCGATATGGGATAAGATAAACAAAGCATTTCGGCCAAACCACCCCTTGTTCGAGCCAGGTTGAGTGGAGCGGGGAACAGCGCCAGAACGAAGACGAATTACAAAGACAAATATTCGGCCGGAAAGGTAGACAGACATTCATTTCTTGGAAAGGAAAGCTTCAGGACCTATCAAGAAGATCCGGGGCGTTGCGTTCGGTTGTACACGTCTGTCAGAGCTATGGATGACCGGCTCGTATCATTTTCAATTTTATTACACTGTTGTGAGTGTAAACAAAGTCCCTACAGCAGAAAGGGGACCACTTTAAAGATTTCCATTTCCCTCCACTCTGACGGAATGGTATTCATAATGAACCGGGATTCCCGAGTACCGAGATGTGGGCCGCAAGATAAACAGAATCATGCACTGTGAAAAAATATGTTTTGGGAATTTTTCCTTTTTTACTTATTTACGAAAAAAAAATCTACCTAATTCTGAGTTATTTTTGCAGTACTTTACTACCCTTGTTGAATAAATGTATGCTTGACATAACATTCACATAGAAAAGTTGAAATTGCTATCTTTTTCATGCGTGTGTAATAATGCTGGATTCTTTACGTAACCGAGAAAACCGATCCACATTATGCGTAATATGAGGGTGAGGTAAACAAGAATGCACCCTCATAACTGAAAGAACAAAAAAAGTCCAATCTTCATTCAGCTCGTATTTGAAGAGGAAGAAAGGCATCCAGCCTGGTGAAATGCATTTCTGATGGTTGCCATAATCACTCGAGAGCTCGCGCTGAAGGGATCAAATTTAATTGGAAAATAACTTTGGCCATAAAGGTCTTTGAGTCCGGCAGAGTCTTAATGAATACGTGTCGTTAGAAATTTTGGATGCGATGTGACAGCTACGGCCAACCGGTCTCATAAAAGAAGAACGAAATTTGACACCATCAGCGGGTTGCAATATCTATAGAAGAAAATTGCGGGATCGTTAAACACGGCTTTGAAGAACGGGTACTGACAGTTGATTTAATCGATTTTTAAATTATAGACAATTGATTAGATATTTGTTTATTATTCTACTTTTTCGTAACTCGAGCTTTTAAATTAAATGAAGAAATTTAATGAATTTATTTCTAACCATTTTTTACAATGAAAACCTCAAACCTTGCAAAAAGCTGTCATTTTCTGCATAAAACATCAAAAAAATAGAACCAAATAACCAGCAGCACGAAAACCTATGCTATTTATTTACACGAATTCCACGAAATTCGCTCGTGTGGAAAAATGTGTTCAAGTGTGCAAACAGCAGAAATATGTAAAAGGCCCCACAACCCAAAACAGACCCGTTCTCCAGACGACACTCAGCAACAAATTGACATTGACCACCGACTGACTGGTACTGACATAGGGAAAAAATAAACTCAAACCTTGCATTCTCCTCTAAACAAAAACCACACAATCACACTCGGTGGACCTGAACGAGATTGCTAATAATGTTCGCTTTTCCGCCACATCGCGCGCCTCGCCGCCTCTGTCCGGCTCCGGTTGACCCATTTTCAAACGGGTTCCAGAGTAGCAAAACGCTCCTATACCTTTGCGCTCGGCATAACCTCTTCAACTTCGAATTCGCTCGTTGGTCTGCCAACAACGCCAACGTCTTATCTCCATCTCCGGGCGGCCTCCTCCTGCTTGTTGAGTCGGTTATTTTGCTTTTTGCCCACTTCAGCGTTTTTTCGCTGCCGCTAGATCGAGCCCCTCTCGTACCTACCTTTGATTCGAACATTTTTTGTCTTTTTCCCCGTCGCCTCCACTAATAGGAAGCATTTGAGGCTTTGATTTTTATTATTTATATTTTGATTTTTCAATCATAAGAATTCTTTTTCGACGAGGAATCAGTTCTGTTATTTGAAACAAAAAGCCAAAAACTAATCACAAAAACTGTAACTCATTAAATAACATTATTTTACATTTTATAAATAGGTAGAAGTCTGATTTTATTTGATAAATAATATTATAAATGATTTTCTGTCATTGATTATGTTTATTCTCTGTTTCTTCCACAGTGACGGAATCGTTGTTCGCAGCAGGCGGGTATAACACACCCCCGGCTAGCTCGCCCTTCCTGTCCTGTTCCCCACTGGAACTGGTCACCAAAAATTTTCACAGTACCGGCGCTGCAGTCACCTTTAGTCAAGTAAGTATTCCCGTTAACTAGCTTTAATCAAATTAAACACAGTGTGGAGTTCGAATTCCACGTGGTTTTGGTTATTCAAGCAGGCGTTATCAGCAGTAGAAGCAGAAGTATTAGAACAATAGAAGCCATACAACTCTAGACCAACATTTGAAAAGGGCGTAACATCCAAAATGTATTTCTTCTGATTCTTAATAAATAAAAATGAAATAACGTAATAAAAAAACGTAAATAAAAAACTAATAAGCTATGGCTATTCGAAAATACTAATACACTTCATTATGCCACCTAATGAATGATCCCATATCAAAAAGCTAATAATATTCATAAGTTAATGAAAAGTATAAGTTTTGAAATATATGTGGCGCATGCAAGGTATAAGTTTTTTTTTTTAATATATCATTAAGCACCGGCTTTGGCAAAAAATAGTATTAGAAATCTCAATAATAAATAACATTTAATTTTTTTACGTGCATATATACTGCAGCTAACCGCAAGTCGAGCACATCTGTATATGGGCCTCCATTCACAGATGTGCTCGACTTTCGGTTAGCGGCAGTATAGGTATACATAGATGTAGAAGAAGAATCAGAAGGAATACATTTTGGCTGTCACGCCCTTTTGATATGTTGGTCTAGAATTGTGATCAACATGATTCCGTCATACTAAGCCGAATTTCGCATAAATGGTTTGTTCGGTATATTGAATGTCAAATTCATTCAAATATGAAAAATGGGATGATGCGACGAAAAACAAGGACATCTGACACTTAAAGCAATATAATACTACTGGCGGCACCAGAATTCTGAGAATGGTGGAGCACCAGCTGCCGTAATCTAAAAAAGTGACGTATGCGCCAAATTACAACATACTAGTTTTCCATTTTTCTGTTAAAGTGCACGATGACAAATTTTCGGAAAATGGTTAAATCGTAACTTTTTCAGATTACGGCAGCAGTAGTAAGAACTATAAAAGGGGTTAATCAGTTAGCGCCAAATTAATTAAAAAGGCAGGCAGTTTCAAAGATTACGATACATTTAAATATGTATCAATTGGATAGTAATTTTTAAAGGATCTCTAGAATTCTCTGGAATGTTTTTCCTAAACTTCCAATTCCTGGAACGCATGAGAATATCTGAAGCAGTATGACAATGATCAATGGATAAACTATAATCGCGACATTTTGGGGGTTATCTAGCAAGTATTGCCGTAGTCAAAACTACGGTTTTACTACTGTCCAGAATTATTCGGGCGTTCTCGAGAATTCCTTGGAAATAAACTTCAGACATTTTTACGTTAATATCTTAAATAGTTCTTTACGACTCCAGAAAATTTCAAGAATAATTCCAGGAATTTCTTACCCTTAACAGGCGATTGTTAGATTTTCTAACAATTCTGTATAAGAACATTCCAAAACCTATATAAGAACTAGGCATATGCAAAAATTCTAGATTCTCATACAAATATTGTATGAAACCTTACAATCTTTGTTTGTAAGCTTATATTTCAAACAAACAAAATTTCATAAGGACCTTCTGAACGAATTTCTGATATGCTTAAATTTCTTTGGACATTCCTTCAAGAACTCTTTCGAAATTTCCTCCAGTGAGTTTTAATCCCCCATGAGCGTAAGCAATCTGTTTATATCGACCTCTCATATGACCCCACGAAGCACATCGATTGGGGCAAATATGCGGATGCTATCATTGTAGGCGTACAGTCTATAGAAGCACTTCCCCCGCGGGAAGCGTACCGTTTTCTGTCCCAGTTGATTATTGGAGGCGCGCTTCAGGCACAACGCCGGCCGGTGCCAGGAGCTTCGGTTTATAGAAATCCGCACAGTTCGTGGTGGAATAGCGAGTGTACACAGCATCATCGCGAGAAAAAATTGTCAAAGTGAAGAAACGCGGTTATTGGCGCACTTTTGTTGAAGGTTTATCGCGCGAGACTTCAATGAGAACTCTGTGGACGGTCGGGAGGAGAATACGTCTGTTAACGAAGATCGTGAAAGCTCGTCTCGGTGGATACTCGACTTCCCAAAGAAAGTTTGTCCCGATTCGGTACCAGTGAAGCAAAAGTCATGTGATACTAGGACGTTCCGATACTTCAAAATATCGATATTTGATTCGATACGATAATCGAATCAAAGTATCGATATCACCGATGTATTGGAATGAAAATATCGATATATCGGAAAATCATATGATATTTCAGAAATGAGAATATGTATTTAGAATATATTTGTTGTAGGTATTCAATTACTATCGTATTACTGACGGTAATTTACCGTATTACACATTTACAATAATTATTAGAAATGTCTTTTTTTCTATTACCTAATCCAATCTGCTTCTAGAATGTCCCAGTCCAACAATCATCGGCGGCGGCGTTCATCGTAGTTTTAACCGATAGCGGTGGCGTTTTTTCAAAATTTTCAAAAAAGAATCAGAATTTTCACAAGAAAATTCATTGAAATATTGTAAACTAAAAAGGAATTTCTCTTAACTTTCACGAGAAATTATCTTTATGTTTCACATGAAACAGAAAATTCTCTCCGATTTTCAGAGACATTCATCAAAATTTTTTTCGCAAAATTTTCCATCAGAAAAAAAAAATCATTAGTAAACCTGTAGAAATATTTCAAAGAAAATTAATTAAATTCCTAGGGGACATTCTATTGAATTTCGAAAAAAAATTTTCATGTTTTCCAATTCTTCTGAATTTCCATTTCCACAAATCTTTTCCTAATTTCTAAAGTTAGTTTTTCATAGGAACACGTCAAATATATAATTGAGTTCACGTAAGGATTCAAGAACCAGCGGCATGACAGATGTTGCACAAGTGTCGAGTTGCCAAAACTATTTGTGATGGCAGCGCCACCGAGAAAAAATATCTTAGTTATTAAAAATAAGGCGTTTCAGATCCATTTTGAAGTTTTTTTTTCACAAAATACAATGCAATTGTTATTTTTGTGTGACTTTGTTCTGATGACCGATATATTGAAAGCAAAATATTGATTCAAAAATATCGGATATCGAAACCAAAATATCGATATTCCGATATATCGGAAGTATCGGAAGGTCCCTACGTGATACTTTTGCTGACAGGGATGATATGGATCGCCCCTTTTCGATAATTGAATTCTCGCTTGCTCTCCTTTCATGTAACAATTCCGCTCCAGGGATGGATAGAATCAGGTTCAATTTGTTTAGAAACCTCCCAGACGTCGCGAAGAGGCAATTATTGAGCTTGTTCAATCAGTTACTGAAGTGCAACATTGTTCCGGATGATTGGAGAGAAGTGAGAGAGATAGCCCTCCAGAAGCCCGGTAAACCTGCGTCGGATTGTAATTCGTATCGCCCCATCGCGATGGTGTCCTGTCTTCGGAAGTTGTTGAAGAGACACTGAAGATGTCCACAAGTAGTGGACGAAATACGTATTTGTGTAGACACGAAAACACAAATTAGTTGCAGTAAAAGGAAGATATTTTTTTGTTAAACCGTGTAACATTTTCCCCTAAGACGCTCGAAAATAATTATTAAGTTTGTTGCCAGATACACAATTAGGTTCCCGCAGATGCAAGGAACGGCTGTCTTGCGTTGCTTTCTTCAAAAATTCAGATTACTTTCGCCAAAAAAGTGCAGATGGGCTCAGTGTTTTTGAACATTTTGAACAGCCCCCCTGGCTTTTGCGTCCATGTCGTCTACAACAAACTCTTCGAGTGTAGACTTTCACCAATTTTGAATAACTATTTGTACAATTTGTTGTCAGAAGAGCGTATGAGTTTTTCTCTTGATGACTCAGCAACTTCACGAATTTGCTACAATTTCAGCCCTCTCCTTTACAACTTTTAGGTCAGAGACTTTAATGAATGTCGCATGCCAAATTGATCATTTAAGACAGCTTGCAGATGATTGCGTTGTATCCGTTTCGGGGTTTCGCAATCAATTGCGGTCACACCAGTGAGGGGAGAAGCTTCTTCGCAAACAGATCAAAAAGGGATGACTTCACCTGTTTCGGTATTTTTAACGTTTTTCATAGCGCCTACTTTAAGCTGTTTGTGCCTTTCTCGTACATTAGATATACTAAAAAATTAAGTGAGATTTTCATAGCGTGTGTTTTCTATAGAAACCGTATTTTGGCCATAACTATTGGCCATTGCTGATCGGGCAACCTCAACCAAACCGCGAGTCTTTCGGTTCCCCAATACTAATATTAGAGTATAATAATAATGAAAAACTGTATTCAAAAACATGATTCTGGCTCTGTAACGCTTAACGGCAAATGAGCCTTCCAATTAAATGTTAGATTAAAAAAAACTATTTTAGAAAATTCTTTCAGGAGAAATCCTTAGTAAGTTTTTTTTGGAATTTCTTCGGAAATTGATTTACGAATTTCGTTGACTTATGTTTTGGGAAATCATTCAGAAATTCCTCCGAGAAATCATTCAAGGAATAAAGTAGAAAATTCCGTAAGAAATTCCTTTTGACATTCGTCCAAAAATACCTTCCGTAAGTTCTCAGGAAAAGCCTTTATTAATTTCTCCGGAAATCTCTTTGAAACTTCATTCAAACCGAACCGAACCGAACTTTTTATAGAAGGCTCGGAGACCCATAGTGTTATATACCAATCGACTCAGTTCGACGAATTGAGATGATGTCTGTATGTGTATGTATGTGTGTGTTCAAAAATGTGAGACACGATTTTAAGTACTTAGTATTATCCAATTTGCTCGCAACAAGTTACAATCGACGCAGATTGTCTAGTTGTTTCCTACTGGAAATTGGCACGATCGGTCATTGCGTTCCAAAGTTATTAGAAAAACATTGTTTTTTTTGCCAAAGGTCCCCCCTTGGGAAAAAAAAATCAAAAACGAAAAAAAAAATTGTTTTTCCAAAGATTGCAGCAATGCATTCAAACGACCGCAAATGGATATGAATTGATGTAAAAAGTAAAATCTATCCCCCTAAAGTGCTATTTTGACCTCTCTTATGTGTTTTTCTTATTGTTTTTAATGCGCGAGAAGGCACCACCGACGCTAGGTGGTTTGATCTTGTTTTGTTTTATTAATACCATACAAAATTGCTGCAGAAATTATTCCGGAATTTATGCGGGAAGATTTTTTTCAAAAACAGAAATTTTTGGAAGAGTTTCTAACGGAAATTTAAGAAAGAGCTTTTAAAGTAATTTTCGTATGATTGCTAAAAGAATTTCTGTAGTGATTCCCGAAAAATAAAACTTGTGGAAATATCCAAAGGTTTTAAGGATCTTGTTGAATTTTTAGGGGAATGTCCGAATAAATACCTAATAAAATCTGGATTAAGTTCTCAACAA
The DNA here is from genome assembly GCF_024139115.2 of Armigeres subalbatus. Taxonomy (NCBI): domain Eukaryota; kingdom Metazoa; phylum Arthropoda; class Insecta; order Diptera; family Culicidae; genus Armigeres; species Armigeres subalbatus. Next base: position 99,793,650 of record NC_085141.1, read on the forward strand.
ATTCATAAAATGTCTAATGTTCCTAATGTTCCTGAAGAGATTTCCTGTAATTCCTAAAAACAATTATCAAAAGAAATCATAAAGAATTTACCGAAGGAATTCTACTAAATGAATGTCGGAAAGTTTTCTTAAAACCATTTCTGTATATATTTTCGAAAAAGTGTTTGTAAGGAATCCAACCAAATTTTCAAAAGAATTCTATAATTATTTCTGAAAAAAACTCCTGAAAAACTCCTAAAATATTTCTTATGGAAACTTTTAAAAGAATTCCTTAAGGAAATTCTGAAGGAATTGTGAGAATTCCTTCTATGAATTTTCGAAGGAATTTTTGGATGCATTTCCATAAGCAGGGTGTCTACTACCTGGAAAAACATGGAAAACCTGGAATTATCAGGGAATTTCTCCCCACCTGGAAAATACCTGGAATTATCAGGGAATTCCTGACATAATCAGGGAAATTTCAAACCTGGTAATCATGAGTGAAATTCATTCAAAAGATGAAAAAATCATTAAAAATGTTTGAATAAATATACCAATCAAGTCTATTGATGTAGTAAACGTTAATGGATCGTTGTCTGAAAAAAGGTTTTGCCTTCTTCAAAATAATTCCTGAAGAATTTTCGAAGCTATTCTGGGTGAAATCTAGGAATTTATTCGGGAAATCAATTAGAGATTGTAAATTCTTTTGAGTATTCCCTCGGAAATTTTTTATTAATATAATCAAAAATACTAAATTAGTTAGTATTTTTCAAAGCAATTCCTGGAGGAATTTTTCAAAGAAATCACTAAAAGAGTGTCTGTAAGAATGATTAGCAATTTTATAAATTATTTCTGGAGGAATTTCCAAGATAAAACCCGAAAAGAATTCCTGGAGGAATTTCAAAACGAATTTCATGACGAATTTTGTATGGTTTCTTTTAAGAAATTCCTGAAAGGGAACCTAAAGGGATTTTCAAAAAAATAGTGATTTTAAGTTTTTTTAAGTTATTTTTTGAAGGGATTTTGCTAAAGGAATTCTTGAAAGAATAGCCGAAGGAATCCCGAATGGATTTTTCAAAGGAGTTTCTAAAGGTATTCTCGAAGAATTTCAAAAGAATTCTTAATAGCAAAATATCCGGGAAAAACTTCTACAGGTGTTTTCTAAAGTTTTCCTCAAGTTTCTTTTGAATGAGTTCCTAAAAATCCCAAGGAATTTCAAAAGAATATCCGAAGCATTTTTTGGAGGTTTTACAGTAAAGCCGAATTAGAACGCTTGTGGCGTTGTAACCATTGAAATTATTCTGCCAAAATATGCTTCAATAAGCTTAATAGCCTGTTCAGATTACGATTAGATTATTTATCGTAATCAATATCGTGTTAAAACTGAGAAAGAAAATGGTATCAGGTTGTTTTTTATCATGATATTTATGATCATAAATGGCATCGTAATCTGAATAGGTTTTAACTGGCCATTTGACAATTATAGTACCGATACCTTGGCTGCTAGGCCCGAGTAAACTAGATGTCACAAACTAGAACAAACTAGATGTTGGTCACGCGAACAGGTTTAAGGACGTTAGGCATGAGTACGTTAGGCATGAAGGATGTTAAGCATAAATGCCCCAAAAACATCCCACGGCATAAAGAAGGTATTATGCCTAACGTCCTTATGCCAAACGTCATGGACCCACCAATCTCATATTTTTGCATCAACACATTTCCTGAAGGAGTTTTCGTAAGAAGTTCTGAAGGATTTCCTGAAGAAATTCCCAAACATATTTCCAGAACATTTCCTTAAGATGTTTTCTTAAGTTTTTTTTTTTTAAAAAAGCTGAAATAAAATTCAAAGAAATTTCCGAAAGAATTCTTATCCAAATTTTCAAAGAAATTCTTAAAAAAATTTGGAAGAATATCTGAAGAAATCTGCAAAGTATTTTATAAAGGTATTTCCGAGTGATTTTCACAAGACATTTTCGAACAGACATCTAAAAGAATTAAAAAAAAATCCTGAAGGAATCCCCAAATGCATCTCTATAGAATCTCCGGAACAATTCTCGCTTAACTTTTCAAAAGGTCCTAAGTAATATTTTTTTCATGAATTAATTTGAATAGCGCAATCAACAGAAAAACATGAAAGCTTTTGATTGCAGTACTCAAATTAAATCATGAAAAAAATGTTACTTAGGTCCTTTTGAAAAGTTAAGCAAGAATTCCTTGAGGTTTTAGCTAAGAAATTTTCAAATTAAATCCTGGATGAAGTTCTGAAGCAATTCTTTAAATCCGGAAGATTTTCCAATGGTTGAATGGCTGAAGCAATTTCTGGTTGAATGGCTGAAGCAATTTCTGGGTGAACTTGCGAAGGAATTCCTGGATGAATTTCTTAAGTAATTTACAACATTGTTTATGTGAGGCTACTAAAAATTCTTTAAAAGAATATTTTTGAAATATTTACTTTTTGAATTGATTATTTTGCTGCTAAAATCTATATATGGCACGTTTGATTGTACCTGGAAATTAATGTTAAACACCTGGAAAATTTTTGTTTTTACAGATGAGTAGACACCCTGATAAGAATTTCTGGATCTATCTCCGAAGTAATCTCCTGAGAATTTTCTAAAACCATTCATGGAGAAAATTCCTAAGGCATTCTCGGAGGAAATTTTTTCGTAGTGTAACTAATAATTCTTTAAAAAATCCCTTCAACAATTCTTTAAGAAACTCGTTTTGATTTTTTTTTCGAAAGTCTGTTCAAGTTGTTCTTCGGAAATTCCTTCAAAAATTCATTCGGAAAATCCTCCTGAAATACATTTGCAACCACCTAAAAGAAATTCTTTTAAAATTACTTCAGAAATACATCCACAAATTATTTTAAGGTCTTAAAAAAGCACGTGGTAGCACTCTCTGAGAGAGAAAATTGCCCAATTCAGCCCGCCATAATGACGCTGTCAGTGTCGCCAAAATGATTTCATCATTATGCAGTTTACAATTGCTTGAGAATTTGCCGTAAACGGAGAACAAAAGGAATTGGCAACAAAGCGGAAGAAATTTATCACTCATGCAGTGGTTCGGAGAGAACAGCAGCAGCGCCGACCAATCACGCAATGAGGAAATCAAAATAAACAAACTCCAGCTGGTTTTGGAAAATAAAAACATGAGCCGTTTCTAGAACAACATTAGAAAATATCTGTACAAGGTTTCCACAGAAGCTTTGAAAAGAATTTGGGCGATAACAGTAGTGCTGATGTGAGTAAGACAAATAAGACAAATAAGACAAATAATATAAATAAGATGAATAAGACTAAGAAGAAAAATAAAGTAAGTTCCTAAAGGAATTCCATCGGAAGTTCCTCCAGGAATTTCTTCGGAAGTTCCTCCAGGAATTCCTACGTAAGTTCCTCCAGAAATTCATCCGGAAGTTCCTCCAGGAATCCTTTCGGAAGTTTCTCCAGGAATCTTCGAAATTCCTCCAGGAATTTCGAAGTTCCTCCAGGAATTCCTTCTGAAGTTCCTCCGGGAATTCCTTCTGAGTTCCTTCAGGAATTCCTTCAGGAAGTTCCTCCAGGAATTCCAGGAAGGAATTTCCAGGAATTCTGAAGGAACTTCCGCAAGAATTCCTGAAGGAATTTATGTTGTACTTCGTTCAATTTACATGTGCTCACTCCGTCATTGGGCGCTGGCGAGGGAGACCATATGACTGGATGAAATACCACTTGTCATAAGCAAGTTTGTACAATCATTTAATTCACCCATAATTGTCCTTGACAGATACGTATTTCGACCTCAACAGTAAGGTCGTCTTCAGTGTCTCGTTCTTGCCCGACTAAGTGGTGGAATTAAATGGGATTAACTCGTCTTATAAACAAGTAGCATTCCACTAAAAAGCTAAAAATAATTTTCTTAACAAAATTGATGAAATATTCAGAGCTTTAACTCCATAGACAATGCATATTGAATGGTCGTTCCAATAGTTGAAGTCGATTTTATCGAGGTTGCAGTCTTTAGCATCAAGGATGTTATCGATCATTTAAATTTGCATTCGATCCACTAGTAACGTAGTTACAGCAATATTTTCAGTAACGAGTCTAAATGATACGAAATTTCAATAATTTAGTTTAAGTTACTGCTACTGCTACTAGCGCTGTAACTCTGTTATTAGTTGAATTCTAACAACAAACCATCAGGCAGATTAATTATTTTAGAGCGTCTTAGGGGAAATGCTCAAGGTTAAAAGACTATACTTCATTTACTTACTTTCACTTTTATGTATCAACATGGTTGTTGATACATAAAAAGTGAATAAATAAATGAAGAAGAATAATAGTCTTTAACTTTCATCAACGAGTTGTGAAAAACTTCGCACTAGAAGTCCACCATACAACACATTTTGAAAATCAGCTTCTGGAATAAGTTATTGACAAAATCTAAATGATCGAACAAATTACTTAACGATCGATAACATCCTTGTTTAGCATGATAATCAGGCTTCTCAGAAGGAATCAGTGAAACGTGTAATTCAACAAAATAGCCAGAATTTGTCTGTGATATCTACCCAGGGGCAGATCTTCGTACAGAGAGTGTGACATGGGGGTGAGCGGGATATAAAATGCTTTTTTCTGCGTTACGTAATCAATGGTTCTTTCCTGCGTTGACAATTTCAGTGAAGTCTATGGAATGTTGCTTTCAGCTATGTGGGTTCTCTTTTCACCAGCGTTTGGAGGGAGGCGCTGTAGCCAGTGTAGTGAAAGGTTTAGTTTCACATACTAGTTTTCTACAAACTTGAACCGGTTGCTCACCCAGGTTTTTTCGATTCGGTTTTGGAGGACACTCGGAGCATGGGACGGAATCAGTGAGCGTGTTGACTGGGTCGTTTTTGAACCACCCTACTAATATTTTATGTTTTTATAAATACGACACCAATACTACTATAGTATATGACAGTTTTTATTGTACCAATACTTTCAAAGGTTTGTTTTGGTACTCAACCCACCTTCACCTTAAACTTTTTTTCTCCCGAAGGTTACGGCAAAGTGCGCAAAAAGTAAGATTAATGTTCGCTCTCTTCGTCTATCTCTTCGCATCCATCCGATGAGCTCCGAGGAGGATAATCTATTTTAATCACCTGCGAGGAATCTTCGTTCGTCTTTGGCGAAGAAGCTGACTTTGCCTTCGTTCCACAAGTCTTCGGAACTCGAGAACAGACCTCACGCTGGGCTGGCTGGTTGGTAGCACGACGGACGATATTCCTAAATAACAAGACTGATGTTTCGTCTTTCAGTGCGCTAGATTTGTGATGGTTCGCAAGTCGAACTGCAGTCCCCGTACAGCACACATGTCCTCGCAATCGATTCTAGTTCTAAAGGGGCGCGCGAACACACTTTGCTGAAATCGATTGATCGATGCTAACGAGATCCCAATATCCCCGGGAAAAGGCAGCCTCAGCAGGGGTGATGCGAACTTTTCAGCTCATCAATAATCGCCAGGAGTTTGGCTTTTATGCTGCTGTATGCTGCTCTCATCCCATTCCAGTCCGTCATCGTTTCTTATTGCGATTGTGGTGCGCGCGGACCAGCAGCAGCGAGAGAGGACTACCTTTTCGAACAGGTGATTAATGATAGGTTTTGGTGCTTCCGTTGGTTGGGTTGGTGGTGCCGAAGTCGATTGCCTTTCGGTGGGATTGATGTTCGAAGGAAGGAAGCGATATTTCACAATATGCAATCTCAAGCTTTAATGAAGTTGAGTTAAGTGGAGCGAGTAGGCGTCCCCGATGGGGGTCATCGATATCTTCGAGGTTTGTCTACGTTGAATTGCTTTCCAGTGAAAAGAATTCTCCAATATTCACAACAAAATTTGAACAAAATTAGAACTTAAATTTGAAACATTTTTCAGGCCGAATCTGAGAGATGTCAGGCCATTTGGCCGAACAGATCTTCTTCTTCTTATTGGCATTACATCCCCATTTAGACATTGCTGCCTCGCAAGTGTTCATTTAGTTATTAACTGAGAGGTTTCTATGCCCAGGTTTCTTTTATAAGCTCCCCAGCTTTTCCGAAAATTTTCCCCCGGAATTCAAAAGTAACCAACGACAAACCCCTTGAGGAGCCCAATCGGCTCCTCTGGGAATCTTTCATCCCAGTGTTAGTATGGCAAGTAACACTTTCAACACGTTTATTCTCTATGGTTCCGTTCCGTGTGTAAATTAGAAGGTGAGTGATTCTTCAGTAGTTCCTCGCCCCATCTCCTTTTCCACCAAAATTTGAACGCCCATCGTCCTGTATGAGGAGGTTCTAGGACTGATCTTCCCGGAAACGAGATCTACTCATCTACTACTGAATACGGCTCCACCACTTACTTCAAGGGACATTTTGCTACTTCCAATGATGTCACCGCAGCGAATAGGGACCTGAACTCCCAACTCTCAATACTTATCCTGATACCGAAAAACTAGTGACGAGCTGGTTTCAGGCCGGGACCTCTCCAGCTTCATACCCATCTCCCTTACCTCCTGCGCCTTCAAGGCAGTAGGCAGTCAACAGGCATATTCGACAGAAGTTGACTGTTATGATGAAAGATATTCTAGCTTTCATCCACAACTTTCTCTCCAGCCGGTCTTTTCAAGTCCTAATCGGAAACTCTGCGTTCGGAAATTGGGATCCTACAAGGTTACGTTCTTTCGGTGATCCTATTTTCATTCGCCATCAATGGGGTTGTTAATGATCTCTCCAAAGGATTTTTTATTGTTGTTTTGGCTTACGACATTCTGCTTGTAATCGACGGAGATACTTCGGCCGGAACGCGAATTTGAACCCAAGCAGTATTTGGCACCGTCCATTGTTGGGCCTCTTCTGTTCGGTTTAATATGTCGGCCGGGAAATGTGCCCGCGGTACATAAGCAATAGACAGCACCATCTTTCTGACTGCATCCTCCAGTTAAATGATCAACTCATTCCCAACCGAAATTAGATACTGGTCCTTGGGATCCCCGGCTGCAGGTATCAGGTATCAGGTATCAGAACGTCGGCTCCAGGGGCACGTTCACCTCAATTCGGGAGATTTGTGCCATCGCCTTCATTTTCTCATCACGCACCTGACGGAAAAGGATGTGAACAAAAGAAAGGAATATGGATGGGAGAAAATGGGAAGTTTGGAAAGGTACCCTTGAAGAGGGCATACCGTATACAACACGTACAAAAGCTCTAGCTCCTTACCACAACGGTTATAGACAACAGAATACTTTGAAGGTTCAGGTTTCTGTAGTCAATTTCACTTAGTAGTGTTTACCAAATATTTGGAAACGCAGTTGCGCATAAACTGGCGATTACATATCAGATGATAAAGTTCCATAATCGGATTCACAACCATCACAGACAGATTCAACACGTTGAATATTTGCCATGTGATAGTTGAGTCAGATGACCTGTCAAGGCCTTGACTAACACTGCAATTCTGTTTAGACAGATTAGCTAAATGATTAGCTACTACCGGAGATGTCTGGATATACAATTTTGTTTGTCGACATGTCCAAACTACTCAATACCGTTTGTGCTGAGTGGAAGCCCAGAGCTAATCAAACTACTTAACATTTAGATATGTAGATAGCTGGCTCAGGACCAAAAAGTCTATGATGCGATATCGTTAATCTATTCTGATGGCAGAAATACCCATTTAAGGTGCAATGTATTAACTGAATTCAGTTCCTCTATTTGAGTTCGACGCGATTTAACTTGACCTTGAGTTGGCAAGCGAGGGCATTGATACTGGACTATCTGAACAGATATATTACTTTGCCATTATGTGTTTCTGCAGTGCGGATTGCCTCCATAATGGCAAATATTTCCGCTTGAAAGACGTGCAGTGTCTACCCAGTGAGTGGTATTAATCTGACTCACGCGAGTGAGCGCCTGCACCCGCTCTACCTGAAGAGGGGCCGTCAGTATAACAAACAATGCTGTCCGACATACTTCTCTCAAATGACCAGATGTCCATCTCACAGGGAATTGTTTGAAAATGTCCTAAGACTACTAGCGAGTGAGGATCACTTGGAGCAAGGACTGCTGTCTGATACCATGAGTTGTAACAACAGAGTGTGTAGAACTCGGTTTACGGATTCTCTTCCATGAAAAAGAACCCATAATCGTAAGTCAAGAAAGTGCTGTTTTGAGATGTATGTGTAGTGGGACAACGTCGAGAAGAACCTCGAGAGCAGCCGTGGAGTCAGAGAAGCACCAGTCTGCCATTAGGCACATCTGAAGATGGCCTAATTTAGACTAGTTGTCCTCACTTCCCCTTTGCCACAAGACTCCATAAGCATGGTCGTCAACTGTTGTGTAAATCCATTTGATATATTTGGTTTGAGACGGTTTTCAAGTTCGTCGGCATTGACGAAAGCCATACACGCTTTTGACTCTGAACTCAATTTGAGAGTCCAGGAAGCTGGAATAAGAATTAGTCCCATACTTTACCTGATCCGTTACATTGATTTCAGAGTCAAAATGAGACGAATACCATTACGGTTACGTTTTTCCGTAGAAAGTACAATAGATGTTTTATTCGGATTAACCGAAAGGCCATATTGGCGACACCAACTTTCGACTCCTGAAGAGCATTTTGCATCAGGTCGAATAAAGTAGTAATACACAAACCTATTAATATTAGATAGTCGTCGCAAATCCATAGGTAGGAAAACCGCCATTATTGAGTAATCTCAATAGCGTATCGCAACGAGGTTCCCAAAAGTGGAGATAATACTCCCCGAGGGCAGCCACAGACCTAATTTCCTAATCACTGCTTGACGTAATGTCGAGTAGAGATGTCGTTTTAAGCATCTGGTGAATCCATTTGGTAATTATATTAGGTAGCCCGATAGATGCGGCTTCAATATTGCATCGAAAGACACGTTTCAAAAGCACCCTCAATATCTAAGAACGCACCCAAGCATGATTGCTTTTGAGCAAATGCTTTTTCGATTCAGAACAACCTTGTATAGAAGAGTCACGTGGACTTTCCAGATTGGTAAGCATGTTGATTAACATGAAGAGGCATGTTTGCAAACAGTCATCACAGATGATGATCGATAATGCGTTCTAAGCATTTCAGAAGAAATGAGGTCAGACTGATGGGTCTAAAACTCTTTGCTTCTTTACAAACACGTCCTCCTTTGGGATAAACTTTGGTAGCATCCCGCCAGGATATGGAATATACCCAGTAGCAAAACTGCATACTAAAAGTTTTTCAAAACATGTTTGATATCTCAAAACCCTTCTGAAGAAGAACGGATAGATCCATCTTCCCTGGAGTTGTAAGGAGCAAAACTATTAAGAGCCCATTGAATCGATTCAGTAGTTATGATTCACGAGCCTGAGCCCAAGACCCATAACTACATGAAAGACATCAAGACATCCGAAGATGCAATATCTACATCCAGGAAGTTGTATCAAATAATCTCTAACGCTTCTTCGTCAGAAGAAGTAGTCCCATTGGCTTGCGAATTTCGCCAACTTGGAAATCCTTGGATCTCGCAAGAATTTTGTTCAATCAGTGGCTTCACTCAAATTGGAAACATTTGCACAAAGGTTTTTCCAGCCGAATCGTTCAGCAGATCGTAGAGCCTTCTTGTAGCTTTGCGAGCCAACTTGAAAGAATCTCCTGCTGAATGGCGTCTGTTCCAACTCTTCTACACGCTTCCTGAGCTTAGCCTTCGGAATTCCACCACGGGGTTCCTCTTGAGGTTTTCACAGCAAGGGGCAAGCTTCTTCAAAAGCTTCCACGATATGCAACGTTGTAGTATCAAGCATCATCCAAGTCGGTAGGAGTTTCAATGGATGGTAGATATCCATGAAATTTTGTCGAGAGCAACTCTGTAATAGAGATCCCAGTTTGTTGAAGGATTTCTAAAACGCAAGTCTGCGAAGAAACATTCAACTGATCAAAATAGATGTAGCGATGGTCAGATATGGATTCCTCATCTGACACATCCAATTCGTAAACTCGTCACTGATTCTGGAGCAGAGAGTTATGTCTAATATTTCTGCTCTATTAGATACCATAAAGGTTGGGCGATTGCCTATGTTAAGTAAACCAAGTTCGGTACACTTAAGTATTCCATCAAGCTGGAGCCTCTCAGATTGATTCAGCTACCCAGATGATGTGATGAGCATTAGCATCACTCCGACAATTAGGGAAGGCCTTTTGACGTGCAATAACTGACCACTTGTTTGAAAGCATCCGTAGGGATGGTTCATCATGTGGTAAATAAACCGAACAATAGACGTATTTCCTGACGGGGATCCGCCAGTTGCATCAATTGTGACGCCACATCTCTGGTTGTTAGTTCAGAGATAAGTGTAGCAACGATAGCGTTGTTAACAAGTACACATGCACGCGGCATTGATCGAGGTTTGCCATTTCATTACTGAAAGCAGCAAAACCGGGTTCACTAGGTTACCTAGGTAAAAGCTACCCTTGCGAAAATAGGGTTCCTGCACCAAAGCCACTTGGGATTTGCCATTTTGCATAAGTCTACAAAGATTAATCGTTGCTGTTCTTTGTGCTGAAGATTGATTTGAGCTATCCTAACTGTAGCCATTGCAATTACGATAATACACTCCACAACTTCAACATTTATGTGAACAGCAACGATGAAACCAAGTCGGTATCATTATCAGACGTCAAAGACGAAACACAGAGTACACTGTGAAAAACGCATAAAGCGAATCCATATAGGTGACAATTAGATAAAAACTAAATAAAAACATACTCATAATCCCACCCTTATTTAACCTCAAGTTGAGATTGAATAAGAGTAGCCGATTATTCCGGAGAAGCAATAAGTCAACTACGCCATAGCTCCGGTTGGCCAATAAGCTCAATACTGTGAAGGTGCCCTGGTTTTCCAGGCTCCGTTAGTTGGGTTCATTTAGACCCCTAACCATTCATTCTAGGCACAGACATAAAGCCGCATCACACCAAGAATTAGGGTCCTGTATGGTGGACTTTTACCACTGGAACAGGCAAGTAAGCTTATTCTTGGCAGACAACCGGCTGCCGAACCACACGGCTATCTAGGCTGTTTGTGGAGAGAAGTTGACATTGACTTTACGTCAAATCTCAATGTGGCCGAACAGCCGTCAAATATGTCGGTCGAACAGCCGTTAATATGTCGGCCGGGAAATGTGCCCGCGGTACATAAGCAATAGACAGCACCATCTTTCTGACTGCATCCTCCAGTTAAATGATCAACTCATTCCCAACCGGAATTAGATACTGGTCCTTGGGATCCCCGGCTGCAGGTGCTTAATCTGAACAAAACCCTGCATAAGTATCACTGGCGGAGTTAAGCTGGGGCACGGTGGGGCACGTGACCCACCAAATCGACTAATTCGGTTAGCAATTCCTTTAGAAAATCTTCCAGGTTTTCCTTGAAAATTTGTTCTGCAAATCCTTCCACAATTTCCTCCAGAAGTAATTTGGAAAATTCCACCACGAGTTCTTTTAGAAATCCTTTGGATAGGCCTTTGCAAATTCATCCGGAAATTTCTTCGAAACTTCTTTTTCTTAGTACAATGTTCCTTTCTAAATTCCTGCAGGAATTTTTCCGAAAATTTGGTTGAAAGTAATTTTTGAAAGCAAATTTCCGAAAAAATATTGGACTTCCCAAAGGATTTCCTAATGAAATTTCTGAAGAATATCTCTTAATGCAATTTCCGAAGGTATTCTTAAAACAATTTCCGTTGGTATTCCTGAAAGAATTTCCGAAAGAAATTGGTAATTCCGAAGAAACTTTCAAAGGAATTCGTAAAACAGGGTATCGACTACCTGGCAAAACCTGGAAAGTCAGAGAATTTCAATTTGGACCTGGAATGTCAGTAGAAGTCAGGGAATTTTGAAGGGGGAAAAAGGGAAAGAGAAAAAAAAATCACAAAACCCAATATTGAAAATTTATAGTGATTTTTTTTTTAAATTCAAGTAATATACAAAACTAAGGACATTTATGCCAATTAAACGCTGAACCAATTTTAATCCATTGAAAAAGGACCAATAAAGGAACTGAAACGTCGGATCAAAATTAATATTTTAGATGGTCTTAGATGGGTTTAGATGGTCATCAGACTGTATAGCTGATAAACATTACTCCAAGGCAGTCGACAACCAACTCCACTATAAAGCTACAAAGCTATTTTTGTGTGACCGTTGGCATTCTCTAGACTAAAAGTCTACTGCGGGCCCATTTCATCTTCCCCATGGTAATCGAGTTTGTTTCTATTAAAGTACCTGCATTATACAAGTGGCGCAATACTCCTACATTTAAGAACCTTGTGCTCGATTGGAACAACCGATTTAACAGCAATCGCGCTATTCCAATTTTGACACTGCATTTCTTTGTTATTAATTAAGCGTCATTAGTTTCTATTATTCTTTAAGCAAAAGAGAACGATGGTGGATAATAGCATCATATGGTCTACATCATGTATGTAGTTGGCGATGGTCTCAATTGTTAAACGATAATCGATACTTTATAACCATACTCGGACGCAAGAGAAAGTCCACTTTCCCTTCAATGGGACTCGAACCCACGACCCTCAGTACGCTAGACTCATTCATTTTTTTTGAAAGTTCCTCCAAGAACTCTTTCGGAATTTACTCCAGGGATTTCTTCGGAAATTTATCCGGAAATTACTTCGGAGACAAATCCAGAAATTCATTTGGAAACTCCTAAGTGATGAACTTCTCCTTGTGAAAAAAATCACTCTAATGAAGGTAAAAGAAAGAAAGAAATAATTCCTCAAGAAATTTCTTCATAAAATCCAAAAAATTCCGGGAATCTCTTCAGAAATTCTTTCGTAAAATCCTATGAAAATTGTTTTAGTAAAACCTTTGAATATTCTTTTTGGGGAAATCCTTCCATAGTTTATTTAGGAATACCTTTGAAAACTTCTTTAGGAGTTTCTTCGGAAATTTATTTAGGAATTTCGAAAACTTTTTAAAATATATTTTTTTTAGATACTCTTCGAATTTATCTCAGGAATTTCTTTAGACTTCTTGCAGGAAATCTTTCGTTTTTTTTTTATGAATTTCTTTGCTCATTTCTCTGGATTTCTTTTAGCAACTCCACCAAAAATTCTTCGAGACCTTCGGAAGTTCCTTTTGAATTTCCTTCGGAATTTCTTATGAATCATTCGGGAATCTCTTCATAAAACCATATAGAATTTGTTTTAGGAATCCTTAGGAAAATTCATTTGGAAATTCCTTTATTCTCGAAGAATGCTTTTAACAAAATTTTCGGAATAATTCCTGCGGGAATTTTTGAAGTAATTTTATATTGTTTTACTAAATGATTTTTAAGAAGATTTTACAAAGGCCTTGAGGAGGTTTACCGAAAGAAACCCTGGAGGTATGTTCAAAGAAACTACTGGTGGAATTTTTTAAATTATTCCTGGAGGAGTTCTTAAGGTCTGAGGGAAGCTCTCTCGCGGTAGAGCGTTATTTTCGTACTAAAATGTTTATAACTCGGAACTGGGAACGAATTATCCCAACTGACAATCTCTTTGAAATTTATCAAGGAATGTTCCTACAAAATTTCATGGACCTACTATTTCCCAAATTTGAATTAAGCTCTAAATACTAAACAATTGTACAACTGAAATTTTCGCATCTCAGTACCTCTCTCCGATGATTTGAGGCACAAAGGAACCGAATTTCAAAACCCAACTGACAAAGTTTTGAATTTTTCCAACGATCGTTTTGATGTAATAAAAAGTATATGTCACCGCAATAAATTTTGCAGGAAGATCTTTTACTTCAACCAAGTTTTTAAATTCCATACAAAGGTTACCACTTCAGGAGAGCACCACAACATATTTTCTTGTGGCGCACGGCAGGAAAGGAGCGATGAGACCGATAGAAAATTCGTTAACTTTGTATGTGGCGTGACACTAGAAAAAAGCGTATTCCTATTTGTGAACACGAGGATACCAAATATATAAATTGAAATCAAATATAGGAATGAGATGAGATAAACAAATGAAAATAAATAAGACAAATAAGGCAAATCAAACAAATAAGCCAAATTAAACAAATAAGACAACTAAAGCAAATAAGACAAATAAGACAAATAAGATAAATTCCTTCGGAAGTTCCTCCAGGAATTCCTTCGAAAGTTCCTCCTGGAATTCCTAAGGAAGATCCTCAAGAATTCTGAAGTTCCTCCTGGAATTCATTCGGAAGTTCTTCAGGAATTCATTCAGTTCTTCAGGAATTCCTTCGGAAATTCTC